>NC_081841.1:3848476-4125976 GCF_963259705.1 Myotis daubentonii
CTCAGGCTCCGGCAGCACTGCTGCTTGGAGCGCGTGGGAAAGGGCGGGGCCCTGGAGACCCGTGGAGCATTGCCCCCCCCCCCCCCCCCCCCCCCCGCACAGCTCCACCTGCCCGCGCCTCCCCAAAGCTCGGCCAGAGCGCCAGCCCTGAGGCCCTCCCCTCGTTGCTAGGACACAATTATTTATGGTTTGAAACCTGGGAGCAGATGGTGTTTATAGGGCCCAGGCTTGCTGGTCCCTGCCAGACCGACCTTGTGCGTGTGGATCGTGAGGAGCTGCCGCCTTCTCTAGCCTCGTCCTCACCCCATGGGTGGCACAGGGCGCTGGCCGTCCTTGGCAGCTGAGTTCCTGCACATGGGCTTTCGGAAAGCCAGCAGATTAGTTCCATGAAGAGCTCTCATTGCTTCCAAATTATTCATTAGCCCATTAGAACTTGACTATTATGAATTATGGAAGAGGGCTGTTTCTATTAAAAAGAAGGTCAACCATCTCTTTGTTTTTTATTGAGTTCCATTATTTCCAGGACATGGACAACGTAATTATATATTGAGTACAAAGGGATGAGACCAGAACAGTTTGCTCAGCCTTACAATGTCGGCGTGGCCTGCAGGGGGGTCACAGTGTCAGCAGCTGTAACTCAGGTGTGATGCTCGGGTGCTGGCAGCGGGGGCTACGGAGGTTCAGGGTTGAGAAGGACGGAGTGGGAGGGCAAAATTAAACTAAAAAGCATTGAGCCCCGCTGGTGTGGCTCAGTGGTTGAGTGTTGACCTGTGAACCAGAAGGTCACGGTTCAGTTCCTAGTCAGGGCACAGGCCTGGGCTGCGGGCTCCATCCCCAGTGTGGGACGTGCAGGAGGCAGCCGATCAATGATTCTCTCATCATGGATGTTTCTATCTCTCTCTCCCTCACCCTTCCTCTCCAAAATCTATCAGTAAATATATTTTTTAAAAGCACTGAACAGTAGGACCTAGAAATCCAAACAGTAGAAAGTCACTAACAACATGGAGATGAGCTTTGGAGGCGGTCGTGTTTCTGAGGGAAGGCCGGTGCGCATGGCCTTTCACAGTCCCCTTGCCATCCTCCAGCGGGCCGCTGGGGCCTGGCCAGACGTCTCTGTCCCGCAGTGAGTTGCTGCGCGCCCCTGCATGTGGGAGAGCTCAGAGAGTGGGTGTGGGGTGGAGGGGGAGTGGGGGGCGGGAGCATGTAGGAAGAGAGCCCTGCCCAGCCAGCCTGTGGAATGCTGCATCACGGCTCTTGCTAATCAGTAGGATCCCAGCAGAGTGGCTTCTCTCTCCTGTTTTTGAATCATTCAGTCATTTTCTTAAAATCTGATGCCCCTGTGGCCCAGCACTTTGGTTTATGTAAATGAGTGTTTCCTTACAGTGATATCAAATCAGCAAAATCCAGTAAGTTCACAACCTCAGAGTGTGAAGAGCCTGGAAATTCCAACCACCCTGTCCAGTGCCCCGGGCACCCAGCACCCTCCGGGGCCTGCAGCACCCCCTCCTCAGTCCATTCAGACTTACATCCCCCTGGGTTTCTGGGGACTATGTCTCCTCGCCCCGCTTCCTCGCCTCACAGAGCTCATCAAGGGGCGTTAAATCCCTCGTGGACCTGGGCTCCACGAGGCGGACCCTGAGGCGGACTCCCCAGGCAGCAGGCAGCCCCGTCTTCTCCCATGATGTCAGGTCGCTCCGTCCTCTGGTCTCTGCTCTGCGCGGGGAGGGGCTGTTCCTCCCAGCAGCCCGTG
Organism: Myotis daubentonii; assembly: GCF_963259705.1. Classification (NCBI taxonomy): domain Eukaryota; kingdom Metazoa; phylum Chordata; class Mammalia; order Chiroptera; family Vespertilionidae; genus Myotis; species Myotis daubentonii. Next base: position 3,850,227 of record NC_081841.1, read on the forward strand.
CTCGGGGCTCCGGGCCCACAGGTCTGGGAGGGCTGCTCAGCTTCCACGCTCCCTGCCCGAGAGGCTGGCGGATGCCATCTGCGCTCAGTGACCCTCTGGAGGAGGAGGCGGGACCCACACCGGAAGCCCTGCTTCCTCCCTGTTGTCCACAGGAGCCCTCACCTCTGCGTCAAACAGCAGGTTTACCCCTCCTCTGTCATGGTTTGTCAGGAAAAAGTGTATTTGTCCTTCGCTCCCCCCACCCCTCAGTCCTGGCTCATTGGGGTCCCTGCCCACTTGTTTTCTATTCATCTCGGATTGCAGGCCCCTCCCACAGCCCAGGGGTCGGTCTGTCTGTCTGTCTGTCTGAGCGGCTCCCTGTGGCCTGGGAGCCAGTGCTCACCTGTTTCCTCGAGCTTCCGTCCCGACGCCCTGCAGGAAGCCACACTCTCTCCCACCACCTTCCTTTCCGAGACCGAAGCTGGAGGCCGCCTCTCTCCTGACCCTCCTGAGTTCCAGCTTCCTGGGGCATGCGTGGCTGGCTGGGCTTTTTCATCCAAAGCAGTTAGGAATTCTGGGATAACACGGTCCCTTTTTCTTTTTTTAAAATATATTTTATTGATTTTTTACAGAGAGGAAGGGAGAGGGATAGAGAGTTAGAAACATCGGTCAGCTGCCTCCTGCACACTCCCTACTGGGGATGTGCCCGCAACCAAGGTACATGCCCTTGACCGGAATCGAACCCAGGACCCTTGAGTCCGCAGGCTGACGCTCTATCCACTGAGCCAAACCGGTTAGGGCACAGTCCCCTTTTCTTAAGGCTCTGGCACACCTGCCTCCCCTCTCGATCTCCGAGCTGTTCTCGCAAACCCTGCTGCTCTGGTCAGACTCTTGCCGCACAGGACCAGAAGCCGAACGCTGTGGAGCTTGGTCTCTGGGCAGTGCCTGCTCGGCGATGCTCAGCTACGGAAAGTGTAAATGGAGCCGGGAGGCCCTCTGCTCCGCGATGCTCACAGACCCCGTTCACGCCCCTCGGACTGGAGGGGCACCGCCTCGCGGCCGATCCCTCGCTCTATCTGCGTCCAGAGGGAGGCGGTGAGCGTCCCTGACAGTGAGTGGTAGAGGCTGCGAGGACGGCAGCCTTGTCCTGGGGCTGACGGGCGGGCGTTGCCGGCAGGAGCTCCTCGGATGCCGTCCGTCCCCCAGGCCCAGCAGCAGCAGCTGTGACTAACTTGGCAGAATGAGACCCAGCGAAAACAGAATATGTAACCCGTAGCCACGTGCTGTCCGGATAGGCTAGCTGATGCTGCAGTGACAAACATCCCCTCAGCTCTTAGCACACCATGGTTTGTTCTTCACTGATGTCAGCTGCGGGTCCAGGTGACTGTCCAGATTGTGTGTCCTTCACGTGGCACCTTGACCGCCTGGATGAATAGAGGTTTCAGCACTTGCCTGAGGCCGCAGCCCCTGGAGCACACCTCTTGCAGCAGGAGATGGGGCCGGGCGAGTTGAGCAAAGTCCTTGGAAATGACTCGCCTTGTGTCTGCTCCTGTCCACGGGTCAGGCCACATGGCTGCCCGCCACTCACGGGAGCTGGAGGCGCCGTCCCCCTGAACCCGACATCACTGTGAGGCCTCACGTCGCTGTTCCCTTTCTCAGCAGGTTCTTCGACGAGCCGATGGAGCTACGGAGCAGTTCTTTTTCTAGCTGGGATGACAGTTCAGATTTCTATTGGAAGAAGAAGAGCACCAAAGAGGCTGACACGATTCTGAAAACCACGGGCTATTCAGACAGGTATGCGGACAGAGCGGTGGGGCTGTGAACCGGGGCCTCCAAGGACGTCTCTGGGAAGCAAACGCTTTTGTTCTGCTGCTTCAAGAACATTCTTGGCACCTGGTGTTCTTACCTCTCCCAGAACAGGGTTGGAATGGAATTGGGCAGGAACTGGCCTGTGTAGACTGACTTATTTCCATTTTCTTAGTGCAGTGGTCGGCAAACTGCGGCTCGCGAGTCACATGCGGCTCTTTGGCCCCTTGAGTGTGGCTCTTCCACAAAATACCACGTGCGGGCGCGCATGTACAGTGCGATTGAAACTTCGTGTCCCATGCGCAGAAGTCGGTATTTTGTGCAAGAGCCACACTCAAGGGGCCAAAGAGCCACATGTGGCTCGTGAGCCGCAGTTTGCCGACCACTGTTTCAGTGCCTTGGGACGTCCGTGTTATTCATTCCTCTTTATGTTTACCCATGCACCTGTTGGAGAACTCTCTCCAGTTTGGGGGATTGTGAGTGAAGGGCTATTTAGTTTATTGTCCAAACCAGGGAACGCTGGTAGTGCCAGGTGACACTGCCAGTCAGTACGTTGGACAGCAGGTGCGACCAGGACTGTCCTGCTCACTGGCACTGCGCTCAGCCTGCTCCCGCTGTGTCCCGCGTGACGTGGAGCAGCGCCTTGCGTGCGTTGTGGAGTGCTCAGTGTTTACTGAGTGATCTGCAGGACCAAAGAGGGGAGAAGGCCTGTTTTAAATGGAAAATTCCTTCAATTGTTGTGTGGTTTGGATGTGTATTGATTTTTTTTACTAGAATTTTCAGGCTTTTTAAAAGCTGCCTGAAATCCTTTTATAGAAGTACTAGGGGCCCGGTGCACGAAATTCGTGCACTGGGTGTGTGTGGGGAGGGGAGTGTCCCTCAGCCCAGCCTGCCCCCTCTCACATACTGGGAGCCCTCAGGCGTTGACCCCCATCACCCTCCAATCGCAGGATCGGCCCCTTGCCCAGGCCTGATGCCTTGGCCAGAGGCGTAGACCCCCATCACCCTCCGATCACCTGATTGGCCCCTTGCCCAGGCCTGATGCCTCCGCCAGAGGTGTCAGGCTTGGACAGGGGATCCCCATCTCCCCCTGATCACTGGCTCTGGCCCCCGCCCAGGCCTGAGGCCTCTGGCCCAGGAATCATGCCTGGGCAGGGGACCCCCATCTCCCTCTGATCTCTGGCTCCACCCCCCGCCCAAGCCTGACGCCTCTGACCCAGGCTTCAGGCCTGGGCAAGGGGACCATCATATCCCCCCAATCCCCGGCTCCGCCCCCCACCCAGGCCTGATGCCTCGGCCAGAGGAGTTGACCCTCATCACCCTCCGATCACCAATCACCGGATCGGCCCCTTGACCAGGCCTGAGGCCTCTGGCAGAGGTGTCAGGCCTGGGCAGGGGACCCGCAGCTCCCCGCGGTTGCAGGCTCCGCCCCTGCCCAGGCCTAACGCCTCTGGCCTAGGCATCCGGCCCGGGCAGCGGGGACCCGCAGCTGCAGCGGCCCCACGATCGTGGGCTCCGCTTTAGGCCCAGGCAAGGGGCCCCTAGCTCCCGGGACTGCCAGCTTCGACCATACCCAACTCCCATCACTGGCTCCACCCCTACTTCCTGCTATCACTGGCCAGGGTGGCAAAGGCGCCTGATTCTCCGATCATGGCTGTGGGGCAGGGCAAAGGCGGCCCCAGGGCCGCCTTTGCCCTGCCCCCCAGCTCTTAGCTCCCCCCTGGGTTTCCGATCACTGTCAGTGGCAGGGGGCTTCTTCCTGCTTTCCCTTTCGCCTCCCTGCATTGTGCCTACATATGCAAATTAACTCCCATCTTGTTGGCAGTTAACTGCCAATCATAGTTGGCAGTTAATTTGCATATAGCCCTGATTAGCCAATGAAAAGGGTATCGTCGTACGCCAATTACCATTTTTCTCTTTTATTAGATAGGATTGCTGTTGGCTTTAAAAAAAAAATGGCATGTGTATACATTATAAATAAGAAACACATTTGCCTCACCTCAAATTAGTTTAACCTATTTCGCTGGGGGTTTTGTTTGTTTGTTTTGTGCTGAGAACACAAGCTCTACTCTAGCAAATGTCAGGTGGACACTACAGTATTGTTAACTAGCCCCCGTGTGCACATTCGGTCCCCAGAACTTACTCATCTTATCAATGAAAATGTGTACCTTTGACCAACATCTGCTCATTTCCCAACCCCTCCCCCACCATTCTACTCTGTTTCTCTGAGTTTGACCTTTTTTAAAAAAGTTTTGATTGCACTTGTAAATAAGATCATACAGTATTTGTCTTTTTCATCTGGTTTACTTCACTTAACATAATGTCCAGATTCATCCATGTTGTCACCAATAGCAGGGTGTGCTTGTTTATGGCAAAATTGTATCCCATTATATACACCGCCTCTTCTCCATTCACCCACCGACAGGCACTGAGGTCTCTCCGTGTCTGGCTTTGTGAGTAGAGCTTCAGTGAACATGGAATTGCAGCTGACTCTTCAGGATGTTCACTTCTTTTCCTTTATTTTTATTTATTTATTTATTTAATTGATTTTTTTTTTTTTTTTACAAAGGAAGGGAGAGGGATAGAGAGTTAGAAACATTGATGAGAGAAAAACATTGATCAGCTGCCTCCTGCACACCTACTGGGGATGTGCCCGCAACCAAGGTACATGCCCTTGACCGGAATCGAACCTGGGACCTTTCAGTTCACAGGCCGACACTGTGTCCACTGAGCCAAACCGGTTAGGGCGACTTTTTCTCCTTTAAGTGCACACCCAGAGGTGAGATGACTAGAGCATCTGATACTTCTATTATTTTTTGAGGAACTTTCATACTGTTTTCCACGGGAGCTGCACTAATTTACCTTCCCCCCAACAGTGTACAATGGTTCCCTTTTCTCCCATCCTCACCAGCACTTACCTCCTGTCTTCTTTTTGTTATTGTTTTATTGTTAATCCTCACTGGCGGATATTTTTTCCATTGATTTTTAGAGGGGATGGAAGGGAGTAGGAGAGAGAGAGGGCGGAGGGAGGAAGGAAGTGGAGGAGAGAGAGAGAGAGGGCGGAGGGAGGAAGGAAGTGGAGGAGAGAGAGAGAGAGAGAGAGAGAGAGAGAGAGAGAGAGAGAGAGAGAGAGAGAGACATGTGAGAGAGACATGTGAGAGAGACACATCGACTGGTTGCCTCCCACATGCAGTTCGATGGAGCTGGGATTGAACCTGCAACCCAGGGAATCGCACCCTCGACCCTCCAGTGTGAAAGACAAATTCTCTAACTGCTGAGACGCTGGCAGGGCTACCGCTTGTCTTTTTGATGCTGATGCCTCATTGCGGTTTTGATTTGCACTCCTCAGATGATCAGTGATGCTGACCACCTTTCCATGTGCCTACCTGTTGGCCATAAACTTGCCTCTTAGAACTGCTTTTGCTGTAGCCCATAAGTGTTGGGATGTTGTGTTTCCATTTTCATTTGTTTCAAGACGTTTTTTATTTCTTCTCTGACCCTGTGGTTGTTCAGCAATGTGTTAGTTCCCACATATTTGTGAATTTTCCAGTTTTCCTCCTGTTGTTGATTTCTGCTTTCATAACCATTGTGGTTGGAAAAGATACTTAATATGATTTCAATCTTGTTAAATTTGTTAAGGCCTCACGTGATTTAAACTTGCTCCGTGACCGAGCATGTGACGTGCCCTGGAGGGTGTTCTGTGTGCACTTCAGATGCATGTGCTGCTGCTGTTGGATGAAATGCCCTCAATATGTCTGTTGGTCCATTTGGTCTAACATACAGTTCAAGTGCAGTTCTCCTTGTTGATTTTCTGTCAGGGTGATGTGTCCATTGTTGAAGTGGGGTATTGAAGTCTCTCATTGTTGCCATACTGTCTGTTTCTCCTGTCAGATCTGTTGGGTGCATATATATTTACAATTGTTATTACTCTTGATGAACTGCCTCCTTTACCATTATATGACCTTTGTCTCTTGTTACAGGTTTTGGCTTAACATGTGTTTCCTAATATAAATATGGCTACCCTACTCTCTTTTGGTCTCTTAACTTTCAACCTATGTGTGTCCTGAAGGCAGCCTGGAGTTGTGTCTTGTTGTTTTTTATTTGTTTGTTTTTTCTTTAAATATTTTAATTGATTTTTTTAGAGAGAGAGGAACATTGATGTGAGAGAGAAACATCAATCGGCTGCCTCCTGCACACCCCCTACTGGGGACCAAGCCCGAAACTTGAGCATGTGCCCTGCTGAGAGTTGCACGGGCATCCTTTTGGTGCATGGGATGATGGCTCAGCAACGGAGCCACATTGGCCAGGTCTCCTTCAGCAGCTGTTTTTTGTTGTTTTTCAGCACATACTTCCTCTTTATTTAATAGATTGATGAGCTTGCATAAAAATGTGCTTATCTTCATTAGTAATCATGGGCATGCAAATTAAAATGAAGTACTATTATATGCATCAAAAACAGTCAAAATTATTAAGACATTTAGCAACACCAACTACTAGTCTAAAATAATAAAAGCATAATATGCTAATTAGACTGGACGGCCGAACAGCAGAACGACTGTCCGGATGACCTTTCAGATGACCTTCCAGACCATGCCATGGCTGCGAGGGCTGAGCCAGCGTGGTGGCTGTGAGGGCCAAGCCCCTTGCACATATTTCGTGTATCGGGCCCCTAGACCTATATAATCAAAGACTAATATGCAAATTGACCGAATGGTGAAATGACTGGTCGCTATGACTCACACTGACCACCAGGGGGCAGACACTCAATGCAGGAGCTGCCCCCTGGTGGTCAGTGCGCTCCCACAGGGGGAGCACCGCTCATCCAGAAGCCGGGCTCATGGCTGGCAAGCGCAGCGGCAGTGGCAGGAGCCTCTCCCACCTCCACAGCAGCGCTAAGGACATCTGACTGATGTTCCAGACATTCCCTGAGGGCTCCTGGACTGCGAGAGGGCACAGACCAGGCTGAGGGACACCCACCCTGAGTGCACGAATTTCGTGCACCGGGCTTCTAGTAAGATAGAAAAGAGCAGAGACTCTCATACTTTTAATGGGGGAATACATTGGTAACACCAGTTTGGAAAACTGGCACCATTTTTGACCCAGCAATTCAACTCCTATCTATATACACAACCAAAAAATTTTATATATACCCTGTGTTTAGAACAGCGTTATTTGTTTTGTTTTGTTTGTTTGTTAATCCTCGCTGAGGATACCTTTTCCATTGATATTTTAGAGACAGTGGAAGGGACGGGGAGAGAGAAAGAGAAAGAAACATGGGTTGATGTGAGAGAGACACATGGATTGGTTGCCTCCTTAAGCACCCTGACCGGGTCCAGGGACCAAGCCTATAATCAAGGTCATTCCCCTTGACCTGGATTGAACCACGATCCTTCGGTCCACAGGCTGATTGATGCTCTGTCCACTGGGCCACACCAGCTAGGGCAAGCGTTATTCTTTATATCCCCAAGCTGGAGATGGGAATGTTCATCTCTAAGGGTTAGAAGAAAAACAGGCAATGGCCCAAAGGATACTGTACTTCTGGATCGCTGCCAGTTTCTAATTCTTCACCTGCCTGGATGCCTGGTGGTTACTCATGTGCTCACTGTGATCGCTCTTTGAGTTTTATATTTATGTTTTATGCAAATAATCTGAATATATGTCCTACTTCGTTCTGATATGGGGTTTTTGGACTGGCACACGCGGGGTCCCCTGGGCAGGATGGTTCCTGAATTCTTTGTCCGTCGGAGTCGAAGAATGAATCCACGGACGGAAGATGGTCTAGCAAAGGTGGGAATTTATTGAAGAACAAGTACAGACTCCCACGTGGGAGGGGGAAAGAGTCCCCAGCAGTTGTTTGCTTTTTTTAAAATTAGTTATTGATTGATTTTAGAGAGAAAAACATTGATTTGTTGCACTTATTTATGCATTCATTGGTTGATTCTTGTATGTGCCCTGATGGGGGATTGAACCTAAAACCTTGGCATTTCAGGACGATGCTCTAGCCAACTGGGCTCCCCACCCGGGCCTTTTAGCAGCTTTCATGTCACCCACTATCTCCTGCCTCCAGGGCTCTGCTGAGCAGCCTGCTCACAGCCTCCCCGAGCCCCGTTGTCTGTGACGAGTGTCTTTGCTCTCCTGCTTCCAAAATTCTCCTTGGCTTCGATCTCTGACAGTTTATTGGATCGGGTCTGTTTGGGGGTTATGAGCTTCATCCACCTGGATGTCCCTGTCTCTCTCCAGATTGGGGGAGTTTTTAGCCATTATTTCTTTAAATACACTTTCCGTCTCTTCCTCCCTCTCTTCTCCTCGGTCTCCCATAATGTGTTATCTTCTTAAGAGCATCCCATAATTCCTGTAGGTTTTCTTCACTTTTTCATTCTTTTTCTCTCCTCTGACCGGATAATTTCAAATGAATTATCTTTCAGTTCACACATTCTTTCTCCTGCTTAAGTCGGAGGTGGGTGCTCTCTGCTGCAGTTTTGTGTTCTCAGCCCCGGAGTTTCTGTCTGGCTCTATTTTATGATTTCTGTGTCTCTGTTGAACTCCTCAGTGTTAGTGTGTCACGTTCCAGATTTCGTTGAGTTGTCTATCTTGCTGATCCCTGTAGGTTGCCGAGCTGCCTTAAAACCTTATTTTGCATTCTTGGCCGGGCAGTTCTGGGGGCAGCTACTGGAAGGCGACGGTGGTGTCATGTTCCCGTGACTGTCCGTGGTCCTGGAGGCTTGTGCTGCCTTTGCCCTGAGGAAGCCTCGCCTCCTCCACAGTGAGCGACGGGCTGGCTTTGGGTGAGCAGTGCCTTCACCAGTCGCCCTGCTGGGCATCCGGAGGCTTTCTCAGGCCCTGTGTGGACGCACGCTCCACGCTGACTCCCTCCCGGGGTGGGTTCTGAAGACGGTGCATCTCTCTCTCCCCCACAGAGCCAGGCCGGGGCTGGGAGCCTCCCTGGGGTTTCCTTTCCTGAAATGCAAGGTTCATGTGCCTCCTCCCAGGCCCACAGCACCAGGTGGCTTTCTGCACCTGCTCACTGGCTGTCTGCAAAGGCTTGCACTCCCCATCTGCAGGTGCAGGGTGCCAGCCATGGCGGGAGGAGGGTTGTGTGGTGAAGCGCACAGAGCAGTGGACGGCACCGTGGGCCAATTGGCAGCTCACCTGTGGGCTGGCCTCCCTGTGGAGCCTGCCAAGTGTTTAGTAGGACCCTGTGCTGCCAGCCTTTCCCAGCCCATGGCCATGCCCCACCAGCGGGGGACCAGGCACCACTCACTGCCCTCTCACCTCCCCCGCGGGAGAAGTTGCGGGCCAAGTGGGTCTCTCTTGGCACCGAGCTGTGCCATCTTGGGAGCCAAGTGAAACTGCTCCCTTCGTCTTCGCCAGTGCGCCCCGTCTTGGATTGCTGGCCCCCGGTGTGCTGGCACCTCTGCTGGACTCGACCCCACCGGGGGGGCTGAGATCGGGGTCGGGAGGAGCAGGACGGCGGAAAGCTCCTCTTCTGCCGTCTTGCTTACGTCACTCTGACTTCGGCTGTTCCTAACTGCAGGCCTACGACTCGCCGCAAGCCAGACTACGAGCCAGTTGGAAACACAGATGAGGCCCAGAAGAAGTTTGGCAACGTCAAAGCCATTTCCTCAGATATGTACTTTGGAAGACAAGACCACGCTGATGTAAGTGTCCGAGGGTTTCTGCGTGGCCCCCTAGGGCAGGGGCCTGGGAGTGGGGAGAGCAGGTGATGGATGCTGAGCGAGATGGGCTCAGGCTGCGAGAGGCCCTGGCCCTGGGGCGCTGGAGCCAGAACTCAGAACCAGGTGTTTCTGACCACTCACCACACCTTGCTGCCCTGGCTGGCCGGGGGGCGGGGGGGGGGGGAGATGGGAGAGGGGGAGGGTGTGACTGGAAGATAGGAGCTGCGCCTCATGTTTCTCATACTCATTCTCAGTGTTTTGAACAGCCGTCCACTCAGTCTGTTTTTTAGTCCTCACCTTAGGATGTTGTTTCCATTGATTTTTAGAGTGAAAGGGAGGGAAAGGGTGGGGACAGGAGAGAGAGAGAAACATCGATATGAGAGATGTTTGCCTCCTCTGTGCACCCTGACCAGAGCTGGGCACCAAACCTGCAACCAAGGTACATGCCCTTGACCGGGAATTGAACCCACAACCCTGAGGCCAACCACTGGGCAAACCAGCCAGGGCCATTCAGTCTCTTTTGAATAAACTTCAGACAATGTTGATACTGCCACTTAATTTCTAACCAGAGTTAAACGAAGTGCACGGGTGTGGGTTCCGGGGGAGATAGATTTGTTTTCAGGCTGTTGCTTGTCTTAGGGGCACCTAGCTAAGCAGTAAAACTCAAATGGGATCGGAGAGGTTTCGGCTTCCTCCTAATTCGGAAGCCTGTATGCCAACACAGAGCCTGGGACTGTCAGAGAATTCTTCCTCAAACGTCCTGGTTTTATTCGGTAGCAGTAGCACTCTTGCTGCATTTAAGAGTATTTCGCGTGCCTCTAGGCTTTTCCCAGCCCTGAAACCCTCCTTGCTCTAACGTCCACCGCGTTCAGGCTCGGTCACAGCAGAGCATGACAGGTGTCGGAGGGAGGCTTCATGTCGTGGCCCTTGGGGTGGGGGGGGTGGGGGGGTGCGGGCGGGGAGTGAGAGCAGCCCCACAACAGAGATGCCCTCTCTCGTGTCTCTTGCCTCTGGTGCCCTCGCACCGATGGGGGCCTGGGCGTGCCTGCAGCCGCTGTGGGGGAGCCTGGGGACAGGCAGTGCGGCCCCTCCGGGATCCTCTTTGTAAAACGGCGTGTGTTTGGGCCTAACGTTTCCTCTTCCTGGTCTTGTCCAGTTTGAAACCCGGGCGCGGCTGGAGCGGCTCTCGGGGAGCTCCTCCATCAGCTCGGCCGACCTGTTTGACGAGCAGAGGAAGCAGACAGCAGGTAAGGCGGTGGGGCTGGGGAGGGGTGATGGGGGGTGTTAGCAGGCCCTCGGTGCGGAGGGCACTGCCAGGCAGCTGTGCTCAGTGAGAAGGTGCGTTCCAGCCGCAGTGCCTGGTGAGCCGAGGTGGTGCCGGGCCTCGGCCGCTGCAGGCGGCCTGCGGCTGGGAGCCCCCTGTGCTCTGCCCCTGACCTCCCGCAGGAGGGGCTGGCTGCTGACGGGTTCCTGCACGGCCTGGGGTGCGGGCAGGGCGGAGCCGCTCATCTTCACTCTCCGTGTCCTGGCCCTTGTCAAGGCCACTTCCATTTGTGACCACCCTGGCTGAGGGGGCTCGGCCTTTGGAGGGCTCCCCACAGTCCCGCCCGTCCCCACGGCGGTGCTGGGTCACCGGGACGGAGCCCGGTGCGCACCTCGGCTCAGGTTGCGGAGTTTCCCTCTGAAACGTCGTTCTTGCTAAAACCCTCTGCTGACCACATGCAAGCAGGCCCTTCAGTGGTTGAGGGGAACGGTGGACACTCCCGTTTCAGAGAACAGAGCCCATAACGCTTGTCCTGTGTGCGCCCCGAGCTCTGGCCCGCGGGGCTGCAGTCACCGGAAGGGGCACCTGAGTGCTCGCCGCAGAGCCCCCAGCAGGCCCGTTCGCTGGGTGTCCTCGGCCCAGGCCCCTGTGGGTGCTGCGGACGGGGGGGGGGGGGGGGGGGGCGGAGGCCGGCACTGCCCTTCCCTGGCGCCCATCGTGTGGCTGAGCCCGCGGCCAGGGCACCAACGGGCACAGCGCACAGCGCCGGGGCCGGGGGAGGGGGCTGCCAGGCACAGTCTGCAGCCGCAGGGGAGGGAGGAGGGGGCCTCCCGCTGGGGCTGCCACTGCTCCGGAAGCTGCCGAGTGCCTGCCCCGGGTCAGACCCTCATGGGGGTGGGGGGGGTTCGGGGAGCGAGGGCGGCAGGGACAGAACCAGGCAGAGCCCAGTGTGAGTCCGTGTCTCACGCCGTCTGGGAGGCAGCTGGGGACTGTGCCCTGTGCTCCCTTCATCGGGACCCGGCCCCTTTCACCTGGTCACCACCTCCCCTCCCCTCCCCTCCCGCCCAGCGCGGTGCCAGCTCTGCTCACCTCGCCTACACCCGTCTGGGCTGGCCGGCAGGAAGGGGGAAGAGGGAGGCACAGGGCCTCCGACTGACCAGAACTCGGCGTTTGGCCACACTGTGCTGCAGGGTTAGAACTCGGGAGTTTACAGGGAAGGGGAGAGGGCTGACGGGCACGGTGAGCCGTCTCCTAGGCGTCCCTGGGCACCGGGGATGGAAGTACCGGTGAGGTCACTGTCCCGCAGCTGCTCGGCCTGGGCCCTCTGTCCTGCCTCAGCCGTGCTCGCCCTAAACATTTCTCGGGTTGATAAGTGGAGGTGCTTCCCTGAGGTCGCCCCCTGACCTCTGCACTCTCTGTGTAACGGAGAGGCTCTGGCCTCATGCTCGGATCTCGCACGGCCTCTGGTGTGCTGTGAAGACCCGAGATTGGAGCCCAGGGACCCTCACGGGCTGGGCTGGGTGTTGGCAGAGGCTGGAGAATTTAAAGCCTCCGGAGGCAGCGGAGGGGGAAGCCCCGCGCCCACAGCCCTGCCCACTCGGCGGGCTGGGCGCTGTCTGTGCTGAAGGATAATCGTGTTCTGTTCTCCTGTTGCTTAAGGGCAGGCGGGTGGAGATGGTCGTGTGCGGAGCCAAGGAGTAGCTGGGCTTGGCCCTGGGGGACCCGCAGGGTGTGGGCCACTCAGTCCCTGAGCCCCTCCAGCCCCTCCAGCCCCGGCTACAGTCGTGCAGCAGGTCACCAGGCCGGTGTGAGCTGCGAGTGGGAGGGGCGCCTCAGCCCGCCGTAGCCCCAGAGCAAGCAAAGCGCTCCCCGCGCTCAGTGTGCCTCGTCCAGGGCCGGCTCTGGTGGGCCCATCCCTTTGGATGGGGCCCAGGGGAGAGGCCGCCGGGAGGAAGGGCGGAGGGCTCCCCCACAGAGGGGCATGCTGGCCCACAGAGGCCCACCGGTTGCTTCCTGAGCGCTGGCCTGGCAGGCGTGTGTGAGGCACCTGCAGGAAGAGGGCGTGGGAGGGGGAGGGTCTCTGCAGAGGCACCAGGACGGTTCAGACCGGGCCACCCTCCTCCTGGGTGGGGCCGTGCAGCTGGTCGTGGACGCAGGACGTGGGGCTGTGCTGGGACCCGAGCCCTGACCCATGCAGCGTCCTGTCCCTGCCACACCGGCTGCTCCTGGGAAGCAGGGGGCGGGGGACCCCCCATCTCTGGGTCATCGGGTCGTCACTGGGCCGCTGCCCTCGGGCAGAGTGACCACCGCGCCTGCTCCGTGTGCAGGAAACTACAACCTCTCGAGCGTGCTGCCCACGGCCCCCGACATGGCGCAGCTGAAGGAAGGCGTGAGGTCCGTCGCCGGGAAGCTGTCCGTCTTCGCTAACGGAGTCATGACCTCCATCCAGGTCCGTGGGCTGCGAGGACAGGGTCTGAGGAGGAGGGTGGGCTCGTGGTTGTGATAATGAGACTGGGGCCACTCTTCAGTCGCAAGGAAATTGGATTTTACGTCCCTGCGGAGGGACTGATCTAGATGTTTGCTGCGCGTGACCCAGGACATCATAAAAATCAAGTTACCATTTCCCGCTTGTTTAAACTTTCTAATGTATGACCCTAGGGGAATTGTTACAGGAATTATCATGGTCCTTAGCCACCCTTTCCTACGTTGGAACAGAAATATTAAGAAAGTAAAAATGACACTTTTTTATCTTTAAAAGGTATTCTATGCATGTCTTTTCCAAATTAAAAAAGATTACATTGTGTATATGCAGTCCTGCTTTTATATGAGCATTTCCGTGTGAGTAAAAATTCTTCAAAACCCACATTCTTTGCCATGGGAATACATGGAATTTACGTCACAATTCTCGGCTGGCTCTCGAGAGCACTCCCACCTCCGGGCAGGCCAGGCGGCAGCTGGTGTACAGGTGGGGAGCGCAGGCTCACGGTCATTCTTGTGTTATTACTTATTATTACGTATTAATTACTGTTGCTTCCCACACACCTGTGCACCTCCTTTGCCCACCCTGTGTAGCAGCCAAAGGCCACCCTGATTGGGCGAAAGGCTTCTCTCTGAGCCTTCTGTTCACGTCAGGTTATTGCCGGGGACTCTGTCGCGAATGTAAGACATGGCCCCAGTTATAATGCCGAGGTTGTGAGTTCGAGCCTCACCTGGAGCACCAAAAACAAAAAAGAAATGGCCCCAGGAGGAGGGCCTAGTGGGGCCTGGTGCCTGCAGGGTTCCCAGGTGGGGGCGGGCCCCCAGGAGAATTCCGGAGACCCCTGCTGAGGCCCTGCGGGGAGTGAGTGTCTGGTTGGGAGGCAGAGCTGCTCACGTCCCTGGGGAGCTGAGCCCGTCGGTCCTGCCACGAAGGTGACAGTCCTGGTGACTGATGAGCATCCATCCTAGTCACCTGGAGGTGAGCAGTGGAGGCGCAGAGAGCGGGAGTGCGCCCCTCAGTGAACCAGAGGTCAGGCTCAGCCTCCACCTGTGCGCCTCTGTCCCCTCGCACCTGCCTCTGGGGGCTCCCCAGGCAGAGCCAGGCGGCGGGAATGAGGACGTGACTCAAGTGTTTGTGACTCTCACCCGGGCTCGCGCTCTCTCTCTCTCTCTGTAGGACCGCTATGGTTCCTAATCCTGATGTCATGTGCTTCCTGGAGAAATTCCTCGTTAAGGGACCGAGGCCCGCAGACTGCAGCGCAGACGGCCCGTTCTGCAGGTGGCTCTGCTGCCTCGGCCCGCGGCCTAGACACGGCTGACGTCACCTTCCCTTTGATGTAGAAGCCTTCTTGTCATTTCTGTTCTGTTACTTCCTGCACATGCCCTCTTTGCCATCCATGCATATCCTCGCTTATTTTCTTGGAATCTTTAGTTCCGACAGCTGGGGGCCTGGAGACATGGCCCCTCCCACCCCCTGAGAAGAGAGAGCCTTGTGTGGGGGTCTCAGCGTGTACCACCATGGGCTGGGGACTCGAATCCGCCGGTGCCAGCTGGGCCTGGAGAAACGAAATTCACAACAGACATCTCAGTAAAAATGGAGCAAAAAATAAAAACAAAAGACCAAAATGACTGGTGTCTAATTGACAGATTGCTTCATTTATATTTGCACACAGTCAGGTGATTTCAAAATAATGTTTAAAGTCACCTGTCCCCTTGTAAATGGTTTATTTTGTATGATCTATAAATTCAAAAATAATTTCAGTGAGTGCTTTTAACAAACCTAAGTTTTGAATCTATGCGAAATATAAGATGAGAACTCCCTAAGTGCATTTATAAATCGATGGAGTGTTCAGAATTAAAAATGAATAAGGTAAGAAGATACACTCACGGGAAACATTTCAGTACGTGGGAAAATAGTAATTGTAATTGGGTAGTTTTGTTAATATTTTCTAACTTAATATTTGTTTTTTAAAAATTACAGAATGTGTATAAATAAAGAAAAATAGCTTGGCTGTGTTTTAGACAGCATTGAACGTATTGCTCAGAACAGTAAAATGTATTTGGAATGTGATGAACCAGAAATACAGCTTCAGATGAATATTTTGTGAATCTTTCTTAAAGCTCCAATGATCAGACTCTGAATAAACAGTTGCAGCAGGTGCGTTGCCGACTTTTTTTTACCAAAGTTTATGAGACGAATGATCGTACGTGAGGGCTCACGGGGTGTGACATTGGTGTGCATTTGAATGATAACACAACTACCGATGGACTTGGTGTTTTGTTTTTTTTGTTAATCTGAGGGTATTTTTTCCTTTTTTTTTTTTTTTAAGAAAGGGAGAGAGGGAGGGAAGGAAGGAGAGAGAGAGAAACATCCATGCAAGAGAGATACATCTATTGGTTGCCTCCCACACACGCCCCAACCAGGGCTGGGGTTGAACCTGCAACCCAGGCCTGTGCGCAGGGCCAGGGCTCGCCGGGTCTGTAGGTAAACAGACAAACAGGTGTCGGTGCTGCCTTGGAGACGAGGCCGGCGGAGACCAGGGCGTCCAGAGACCAGGAGGAGCAGCCGGCGGGGGGGGGGGGGGGGCGGGGGCCACGCGGGGCCAGGGCCGGGGACAGAGCAGAGCCAGCCCCGCTGCTCCCGGGCCGCAGGCCTCGGCGCTCCCCAGCGCCCGCTCTGCCAGGACACCAGGCGTTGGTGTGAGCGCCCTCAGTCCTGCGGCGGTGGCAGGGGGCAGGACTCGGGCACCCTGGCCTCGGCGAAGCCTGCCACTGGGAGTTGCGGTGGCTGACCTCCCAGAGTCAGACTCTGAGGACCCAACGCTGGCCCTCCCCAGCCCTGACCTCTGCTCTGCGGTCACAGGACCCAGACAGCTGCTTGTGCTGAGTCTGTGGGTGGTTGTGAGGCCATGTGCTCCCCCCTCCCCTCCCCATTCTTCCCTTCCCCTCCCCTCCTTCCCTCCCCTCCTTTCCCTCCCCTCCTTCTCCTCCTCTCCTTCCCTTCCCCTTTTGAGGGAAGCCAGTTCCAGCAGGTCATAATTTCAAGAGTTTCATCAAAAAGTTTGATGGAACTTGGGGATGCAACAAGGGCTGAGTCCCATCTGTTGTCACCTGTTGGGAGTGGCTGATGGCATTTCCCCAAACCTGAAAAGGGTGCATTAAATTGATTGATTGCTGCCAGACAGCTCAAGGCATCTTAATCCACATGTTACTGCCTCCTGCTGGCCAAACACCTGAACAGCGTAGGCAGTTCCCCAAACTGACAATGGACTCTGTATAGGAAACCCTGACTTTTGACATGTCTATCTCCGCCTCCTCAGGACAATTTGTGTTAATAAAAAGCATGGGGTCCTGAGACGAGGAGACCTTAGTTTCTTTTAAACTAGGCTCCTCTGAGCCCCAAATGCCTTTCAAAATTATGCTTCGTCTCTGGACTAAAGTTGCACACAGCCTTCACCAGATTGCTGAGCCCTTCTTGATGCCGGAACAAGAACCCTGGCTCCCTTTCCTCTGTAGTTCTCATCGGTGCCTCCCCAGGCCATGTGTCTCCCTAAAGCCAGGGCGCCGTGGCAGGAAGGCCAGCAGGGACCTGGCATGGACGGATGGATGGTCAGACGGACAGGGATAGTGGGGAGCAGACACCAGGGGTCTCCGGCCACCAGGCTGGTCTTGCAAACAAGCTTCCGTGGCCCATCTCCCTCCCTCCCCTCCGTCTGTGCTGGTCCCTCTCTGGGGCCTGGACGCACCCCTAAGGCGGCGGGCGGGTGGTGGGGACACTGTCCAGCCCCTGTGAGGAGCCCGCTGTGCTGAGGGCCCGCCCTCAGAGGCCCTCTCCCTGACTCGTCCCGGCAGCACCACCTGCAGCAGACATGACCTCTGAGCCCTGAGCCCAGTTCCTCTCTCCACCGGCTGCCCTTCCTGTCACCTGGTGGCCGCGCCCTGGTCTCCACCACACCCTGTGGGCACCGGCGCTACCTCCGTCAGGGCCCGGCTGGGGAAGGTTGCGTGTCTGCTTAGCACCCAGGCCTCCACCTGGGTTTACATCCTCACTACCGGGCACCCTGCCATCAATGGGGCCCCGGAGCCCCCACTTACTCCTGGAGCCCCCCACCACCCACCCCCTGCCCAGCTGCTCAGCCCAGTTGCTGCCCCCGCCCCCCGCCCCCATTCCCATCCATGCGAACAGCCTGAGGGTCGGTGGCCTTCACCGCCTGAGGGTCCCCAGCCCCATCAGCTGGCCTGGGCCCAGCGTCTCTGGCCAGGAGGCCTCTGCAGCCCCGAGAGACCCTCCTGCAGCCCGGCCCCCACTGCCCGCTCACTGGCCCAGAGCGGCCCTGTGACAGCACCCTGCGCCTTCCTCCCAGCCGAGACCCCGTCGGCTCCTTTCTGCTCCAGAGCCTGAGCGCTCAGCGAGGGCCCCAGACCCCAGGGGCCTCCCCCACCCCTGCCCCTCGCCAGCCCGGGCAGCCAGCTTCATCTCTCTTTCCTGCCGCTCCCAGCGGGCACCTCTGCCAGTCAGGAGCCCTCAGAGGGAGGATTAGGAGCTGTTTCCGGGGGTGAACAGGCATGAGGGGTGCAGACACCCTCGCCGCTCACCCCGTCTTGTGGAGAGAAGAGCAGTACCACCACCTCGAGGTGGCGGGGGGGTGGGGGGGGGGAACCACAGGAAACAGCTGAGCTCCCCTGGAGAGGCCCAAGCACACAGTAGGTGTGCAGCCTCAGGCCCTTAGGCGAGGTGGGGCGATGAGGGAACGGGTTCAGAGATGCCAAGGTATTAAAGGGCTTGTTCACAATCACCTGGGGGGCAGGCATGCCCTGCCCAGACCTCCCTAACCAGCACAGCACAGGAACCCCCACCCCCACCCGCCCCGCCCCGAGCTGCGGCCCCAGTGTCAGCGCCAAGGCCCAGAGCTCCCTCTGCAGTCTTCACTCTCGGACCTGGATGATGGACTTGGGGTTGGACGCAGCCAAACCTGAGATGAGGAGCAGAGGCCCGAGGCCTCAGAGCCTCCCGCCTTGTCCAGGTTCAGCCTCGCACCTGTCGGGCCGGGAGGGATCTGAGGACCCGCTCCACCTTGTTTTGCAAATTGAAACTGAAGCCCAGAAAAGCAAGGGCTTCCGGGGTCCAGACTTGAACCCGGGTCTCCTGGCTGTCCCTGGTAAGACGGTCCCCGAGGCCTCTCTCAGCCGCTGCCAGGCTGGGGCAGGCTGTGGGCTGCGGGCAGGAACGCGGAAGAGAAACCGGGGATCATCCCGTAAGTGGCCGTCAGAGGGGCTCGAGCCAGGAAACCAGAGCGGTGAGTAATAGAGCTGCCTGACGGGGCAGGACGCTGCGTGCGGAGGCCGGGGGGGGGGGGGGGGGGGGCGGGGAGGTCAGTGTGGGCAGGGAGACTTGCGGAGGGACAGATGCCTAACGGGAGTCGCTGTGGGGGAGGGCGATGTGATCCTCCCCCCCTTCCCACGCGAAGTCCCCACGTGGCTCAGAGCCACAGCGTCGATCCCTTCGGGGTAGAGGGAGAGAGTGGCGAGCACGTTCCACGTTTATTATCGAGCTTTTACCGGATTTGCAGGGCACCGGGCATCGCTGATTCGTTTCATCCTCACAGCAGCTCTGTGGGTCTGCGCCTTATCAGCTGCCTTTACAAATGGGGAAACTGAGGCACCGGCGGACGCTCACGGACGGGCCAATAGGAAGCCTCAGAGGGACCAGCTGTGACTCTCCCCCCGCCTCCTGCTCTGCGGCTCCGCAGGGCTCCTCGCCCCTGGGCAGCACCCACCTGCCCCTTGGCACTGAGCCCCCAGCCAACGCTCCCTGTGACTGTCAACGAGGTGAGATACAGGTGAGCCCTGAGGGTCCCACACCCTCATCCCCGGGGAGCAGTGGGAACTACCCCAGTGGGCAGTGCCCTGCAGAGGGGGACAGCTGGGCAGCACACGGGCTGTTTGGATGCCTCTTTATAAGAAAAAAACCCTCAAGACTGAGAACAGCCCTGGCCGGTGTGGCTCAGTGGATAGAGCGTCGGCCTGGGAGCTGAAGGGTCCCAGGTTCGATTCCGGTCAAGGGCATGCACCTGGGTTGCGGGCACATTCCCAGTGGGGGGGGGGTGCAGGAGGCAGCTGATCGATGCTTCTCTCTCATCGATGTTTCTAACTCTCTCTCTCTCTCCTTTCCTCTCTGTAAAAAAAATCAATAAAATATATTTTTTAAAAAAAAGACTGAGAATATGAAATTAGGTGTGAAAGTGAGTATTAAGAGTAAAGAAGTCGCCGAAACCGGTTTGGCTCAGTGGATAGAGCGTCGGCCTGCGGACTGAGAGGTCCCAGGTTCGATTCCGGTCAAGGGCATGTACCTGGGTTGCGGGCACATCCCCAGTAGGAGATGTGCAGGAGGCGGCTGATCGATGTTTCTCTCTCATTGATGTTTCTAACTCTCTATCTCTCTCCCTTCCTCTCTGTAAAAAAATCAATAAAATATATTTAAAAAAAAAAAATTTAAAAAAAAGAGTAAAGAAGTCACCACGAATTGCCAAACTTGGAAATCCAATAAACAGCACAAGCAGGATAAGGTCCAAAAAAAGCGCCTGACCGTTTGTACGAGCGGGCCTGACGCCTCTATCATACCGTGGTCCTTCGTCGTTATTCCCCATGTGCCTCTGGCTGCCTCTTTGTAAAATGACAATTCTGTATTTTTCATTTAAAGGATATAAATTCTGCCTTTCCTCCAGCATCTTAATTGGAGTTTTTTCATAGGTAATTTGACCAGGCGTCAGATTCCCTGCATGCACCTTGGCCTCCCCTGTTTGGACGAAGGCTGTTCCCCCAGCCAGCTTCCATTTCAGCCTTTGTCCAACACTGTACATCGCTTCTCCCTTTTTACCCACATTCCCTCTGGCCTGGCCTGGGAACCCCTGTTTCGCCGTGGCATACTCTTTGGGCAGCTGTGTTTGGGGGGACTCGGTGGCCAGTGTAGACCACATCAATGTATTCCACTCACCCAAACCTAAAACCCCCTGACCCCACCCCCTTGAGCTGAATTTCCAAAATGCCTGTGCTCACACCCAGGGGATGACGTGGGAGGGGGCGGGTCAGAGAGGGTGGGAATGTCTTACTACCTCACATTTGCAGAAGCCTGTGGTCCTGGGGCCTCCAGTGGGCTGAGGGCCTGTCGTAAGGTTCGGGCTTCCCGGCTTCCCAAGAGTGTCCCCCTGGCTCCGTGCTGTGGTCACTTGGTCAAAGAAGTTCGAGAAACTTTCCCTTTGTGTGGCTCAGTGGTTGAGTGTCATCCATGAGGCAAGAGGCCACAGTTCAATTTCCAGGCAGGGCACATGCCCGGGTTGTGGGCTCCATCCCCAATGTGGGGCGCGCAGGAGGCAGCCGATCCGTGATTCTCTCTCATCACGGATGTTTCTGTCTCTCTCTCCCTCTCCTTTCCGCTCTGAAATCAATAAAAATATATTTTTAAAAAGTAAAGTAACAATGATATTTCTAAGAGAATTAAAGAAGGAGCAGCTTTCCCATCAGACCCTGGGCTGCGTTTAAGGCAGAGCCACACCGTGTCTTACCTCCAGCTGAGCGGCCAGCAGCAGAGCCTGGCCGGTGCCCCGGGCCTGCCCCGTGGTGACCGCCAGGGCCTGCCCCTTGGCGTCCAGGCGAGAGCCTTGGGACCTCCGGGTGGCCTGAGGCAGAGCTCAGAGGCAGAGGACCCCGCGTCACTGTTAGAACTGAGCTGCTGAAATGTCTTCGCAGGACAGGGCGTGGGGGTGCACTGGCGACAGACCCCAGGAAGGCTGGGGTCCACGGGGACTCAGTTGCAGGTCCTGTCCCGGGCCCAACGCCTTCGAAAGGGACTCGCCAGTGCGGGAGGAGCTGCTCAGGCTCACGGATCTCTCTAGACCAGAGAAGCGTCAGCAGGGCGCCCACAGCAGCGCCCACAGCAGCGCCCACATTGTGCCTGGGGAGCCGGTCTGTGGGCCGGGCCTGGCAGGAGGTGCCGGGCGGCACTTAGAGGGAAGCCTCCTGGGAACCTGAGGACTTGATGGAGGCCGGGAGGCCACCAACCCTCTCATATCCCTTGTCCTCAAGGCTAAACCGGGAAAGGAAGAGAGAGGCAGCTGGCCGCTGCCTGAGAACAAAGCCAGGTGTTGGGTTACAATCAAGGGCCCCTGGCGCAGGCAGGCTCGGGCCTGGAGGCAGTGCCCACCCACCAGCCGTCTCAGAGACCACACCCGAGTCCCTTCCGCGCGGCAGGCCAAGGCACAGCGGGCAGAAGGCAAATTCAGGGACAAAAAGGGCTGGGAGGGGGCAGGCGGCATTCCATTCCTGTGCAGGGCTGGGCACTGCCTGAGCGCCCCCACCCGTGTCCTCCTCTCGCCTTCCAGGAGCCAGGGAGGGCCTGAGCCACCGGGACGGGGGCCAAAGGCCTGAGCAGGACTGACCAACTGCACTTGACCCTGACAGAAACCAGCGCCCTGGCCCCGTGAGGTTCCCTGGAGACCGGGCTGCAGGGTCCCCTGCCGACCAGCCAGGCCCAGCAGAAAGCATCGCCCTAGCGACTGGGGGCGGGGAGGCTGGACTGCAGACCGGAGAGGCTGCTGATGCCTCCGGAGCCGCAAGGCCTCTGTCGGGGAGACTCCCAATCTCTCCAGGGTCAGGGGTCAGGTGAACGGAGGCACCCACCCAGTCCCTGTGGGTTTTGCCTCAGCCATTTGTGCAGCTGAGATGCTGCACATGGACACAGACAGAGAGAAGGGGGAGACCCTGGAGGTGGTGCCGGGGGGTGGGGGGGGGGAGAGGAGAGACTTGGACAGGGGCCTGGGAGGTGAGTATGTGGGGGGGTGCTAGGGAGAGAAAGAGGAAATGGGCGAAGTGCTGGGTGGTGTCTCACCTCTTGAGTCTCTGAGAACCTACATTATTCACCAAAGCTCTGTTTTGTTTTATGGGGGAAGGAAGATTGTGACAAATGTGCAGGCGGCCTCCAGGGGGGTGAGTGAGAGACCCCATGGAAGGGGTGCGCAGTGGAGTTGGGTTGGGGGGAGGGGGGGTTGGGGGGTTGGAAACATCTGGAAGCAGGATCTCTAGGGCCAGCAGCGTCCTCCCCGGGTCTCCAGCCACCGGCTTCATTCTCTTCACTAGATCGCTGTCTTCACCAGGCAGGGGCGGGACTGCCAACGGCATCTCCCTCTACAGGAGCCCTGCTGGCTCCGGGCTAGAATAAACTCCCAGAAAAGGGCTCTGATTGGCTTTGCCCCAGTCAGGACCCGCCCCCTGGCCAATCATGAGCAGCCAGAGGGTAGAGTCATGTGCTCCTGTGGGAACCACACAGTTGGGTGGGGTGTTCCTGGGGAAAGGGGAGGGGCCGGGCAGCAGAATGGCAGGAGCCCTCCAGAGGGAGGCGGAAAGCTGCCTGAGCATTGCTGTGTGTCAGGGACTTGCGGGTCTGCAGGAAGTCACAGAGCTGGGGGGCTGCAGGTCCACCGGGGCCTGGTCAGCTCCTCTCCAGGTCCACGGTGGCTTCCGGGCGCCCTGACTTTCACCCACTCATGCGGGGTGGGGTCCTGCAGTCCTGGGAGAGGGCATAGCTGCTCCCCCCCCCCCCCCTCCGCCTGCATCTTTTTTTTTTAAATATAGTTTATTGATTTCTTACAGAGAGGAAGGGAGACAGAGAGGGATAGAGAGTTAGAAACATCGATGAGAGAGAAACATCGATTCAGCTGCCCCCCGCACGCCCCCCACTGGGGATGCGCCCACAACCCAGGCACATGCCCTCGACCGGAATCGAACCCCGGGCCCCCCCAGTCCGCAGGGCGACGCTCCATCCGCTGAGCCAAACCAGCCAGGGCCCCGGGCCTGCATCTTTAAGATAAGCCAGTGCCCTCCAGCTTCTCCTGGGCACCTGGCCAGGAAGGGCCCACGCCACCCAGAGCCACGTCGTCGGTGGACACAGCGCAGGGAGGGGCGGTGGGGAGCCCCCACTCCCTGGGTAATGTATGAGCCGGGAGCTCATGGCTGCTCGGCAACAGGAGTTAAGCTCAAAACGACGGCCTTGGCTGGGCTCACAGGCGGCCGTGGCGGAGATGGTTCCGAAGGGGGCGACCGGGAAAGACGGTGGCGGCCGGAAGAAGGGGCGCCCGGGGTCTGCTCCGTCCAAACACTGTTCCCCCAGAGGCAGCGCTGGGGCCGCGGGCGGGCGCCGTCACGGTCCGCGAGGGCTGCACGCGGCTGCGATGTCCCCGTCATCTGCCTGTTGCGTCCCGTGGGTGGCATCTGCGCTCTCTGTGTTACGATGGTGTTGCATTTTCCCCGCAGGCAGGGCGCCGGATGCGTGGCTCAGCTTCGCCCGGGCAGGAGGTGAGGGCGGGAGGCACGCGCGTCCCCCCCGCGGGAGAGCCTGGCGGCGGTGGCTCAGTGGTCGGAGCGTCCTCCGTGCATCGAAGGCGCGTGGGTTCGATTCCCGGTCAGGGCACAGGCCTGGGTTGTGGGTTCACTCCCCAGTCAGGGTGCAGTCAGGAGGCAACCAGTTGGTGTTTCACCCTCATCTCTCTCTCTCTCTCTCTCTCTCTCTCTCTCTCTCTCTCTTCCTCCCTCCCACCTTTCCCTCTGTCACTCAAACCAGTGAAAGCCTGTCCAAATCCGCGGGCGCAACGCTTCTGAGAAGCAGCTGGAAAAGGAGGAGCAACTCAGAAGGGCGAGGCCGAGGCGTCGACACTGACCGCACGGGGCCCCGGTGGGCGCCGGAGCCGCTCTGCCAGGCGTGCAGGGTCGCGAGTGGCAGGAGCTCGTTGTCAAGGTAAACCCGTAGGGGTGTTTCTGGAACAAGCAACACGTAATTCTTTCCAGCACCAAACGGACTCACTTTGACACTAAAGACAGAGGACGTTCAAACCGGGGAGGCACCGTCGCCTCCGCCCCTCCGGCAGGAGAGGCACCAGGTCACCCTGCCGCCGAGGAAGCAGGAGGACCTGCCTGTCCTGGGCCGGACTATGTGCCTCCCAAATTCATAAGGTGAAGTCCTGACCCCCAGGACCTCAAAATGTGGTTATAGCCCCGCCGGCGTGGCTCCGTGGCTGAGCATCGGCCTATGAACCAGGAGGTCACGGTTCAATTCCCGGTCAGGGCACAGGCCCGGGCTGTGGGCTTGATCCCCACTTGGGGGCGTACAGGAGGCAGCCGATCAGTGATTCTCTCATCACTGACGTTTCTATCTCTCTCTCTCTCCCTCTCCCTTCCTCCTGAAATCAATAAAAATACATTTTAAAATTATTTTTAAAAAAAGACACGGAGGTCGTGGAACAGCAGTTGCGTGTCGGGCGGAACCACACTGAGGACCACATGGGGGGACACGGGCCTTGTGACAGCCACTGCCTCCGCTCTGCGCCTCCCCCTGGCATTTCCTGGGAGCAAGACCTCAAATGCCTCCAGAGAGCGACACTGCGGCGTCTGCCAGCCTGTGCTGCGCCCTCGCCCTCGGGGTGAGGGAGGGACGGCAGGACCTGGCCCGGCGGCAGGGGGAAGCTCAGCAGGGGAGCTGCGATCGGATCATGAGTTAACAAGGTCACGGCCGTCTCAGGTGGTTCTGCTGATGCCATTGCACAGGCGTGGGAGCCGCGACGCACGGGAACGGGCAGGGCGCGCTCAGGCAAAGACGGACCCTCTCCTCGCGGGCTCTGTGCTGGGTTAGCCACCCTCCTGCCCGCTCGGGAGGGACTCACGGCCCGTCGCCTGCGGCTCCTCTCCACGGCGCCCTCGCCGAGCACGCGTACGCGGCAGAGATGCTGGTGACTTTGTCCTATTTGTCACTGAGAACCCAAGCCCAGGAGAGGAGACGGTGTGTGTCTGTCTGTGTGTGTGTCTGTGTCTGTGTGTGTGTCTGTGTGTGTCTGTGTGTGTCTCTGTGTGTGTGTCTGTCTGTCTGTGTCTGTGTCTGTGTGTGTGTGTGTCTGTGTGTGTCTATGTCTGTGTGTGTCTGTCTGTCTGTGTCTCTGTGTGTGTCTGTGTCCGTGTGTGTGTCTGTGTCTGTGTGTGTGTGTGTGCTTATTAACTGCCCCGTTGTTTCGACAGAGAGAGGAGAAGCTACGTGGACGCCAGCTCGGAGGGAGCACCCAGTACCCGCAGTGACCCCGTGACCGTGGCCTGTGCACAGGGTCTGTGCGCTCTTCGTCACCCGCGAGGACCTGGGGGGGGCGGTGAGCAGTGGGCCCCCGCCTTGCTCTGGTGGTGAACGAGGTCGGGGGCTGGGAATGTCTTGTTGGCAGGCCCACGTGGCCCCACCCGCAAGCCCCAATGCCACCCGCAGGGGTCAGCCCCAGTGGGGACTTGGGAAATCTGGGATGTGGTGTTTTCTTTGTTGTTTGTTTTCTGACGCTGTTAATTCCAGTAAAAGCCATTCCTCTGATTTCAAATGGTTGGCCAACATGACATTTCTTACCAGTGTTTTGCTTAGCTGGATTTGTGTGATGGTCAAACATCACAAGTTTCATGTAAAGACAAGCAGGGAGGGCTTCTGGGAGGCGGTGATGCCAATTGCTCAGGGGCTGCCCGTCTGGCTCTTTCCCAAACACATCCCTGTAATCAAAACAACAATCAGCCCTGGCTGGTGTGCTCAGTGGATAGAGCGCCAGCCTGTAGACCAGTGGTTCTCAACCTTGGCTGCACATTAGAATCACCTGGGGATCTTGTTAAAATCCTGATTTCTGGGCCTCATCCTCCGGAAATTCTGTTTCTTCGTTATGGGGTGGACATTAGTAACAAAGAAACAGAATTTCCGGAGGATGGGGCCCAGAAATCAGGATTTTAACAAGATCCCCAGGTGATTCTAATGTGCAGCCAAGGTTGAGAACCGCTGCTGTAGACTGAAGGGTCCCAGGTTCAATTCCTATCAAGGGCACATGCCTGGATTGCAGGCTTGCTCCCCAGCAGGGGGCGTGCAGGAGGCAACCGATCATGACTCTCTCGTCATTGACGTTTCTCTCTCTCTCTCCCTCTCTGAAATCTATAAAAAAAAAATCTTTAAAAATAAATAAATAAAAATATATTAAACAATAACTTTAGCTTTTAGCAAAGCCGCCCTTCCCACGGGCTGGGCACTGAGCTCCTCGTATTCCCACACATTCAGTCCGGGCCGTGAGTGTCTGAGGGAGGCACGTTCACCTGGATTTCCGGGTAGGAAGCTGAGGCCACAGGCAAGCGACTTGCTCACAGTCCCACAGCCGCTAAGCGGGGGGGGGGGGGGGGGGGGGGGGGGCCCAGCCAGCACCCCCGGCACCCAGCTCTGCATCACAAGCGCCCCCTCTTCTCCCTGTCTGCAGGCCCAGCATTGGTCAATGGTGCATTGCCAGCTGTGCCCACAGGCCGCGGCCGAACTTGGAGAAACCCGCTCCGAAGCCACAGGCCCTCGGAGAGGCAAGGACACCCAGGCCCCAGGTGGGGAGGGTGAGGCGTCATCGATATGGTCTCCCCGGGAGACGTTCCAGCCTCTGAGCCCAGATGTGACCTGAGCACCCAGAAGGCCCGTGGGCTCAGGTGGGGACTGTGCGGGGAGCGCCAGGAAGGGGCAGCAGGACACTCGAGGGCAGGCTGCCCTCCCCCTCCCCTCACGCCCCCCCCCCGCCCCCGCCCCCGTTCCAGTCCAGGTGGAATCTCTTCTTCCACTGAAACCTGTTTGGCTCGAAGGCCTTTCCATTGGCAGGGCCCGCCCACCCACAGCTCCCAGGAGAATCTCCTCCAAGGAGGCGACGGCTCATTGATGTTAATCGCTTCCACCTTCGCAGCCGCACGTGGGTGGGAGCTAGGCTGACCCCGGGAATCGTCCAGGCCCCAGGCCCACGCCCGCAGCCGGCACCGTTTCCCGCTTCAGAAGAAACGCAGACGCGGGGAGCGCCCGACCTGCCGGCTGGACGTGCGTCCTGAAACCCGGTCAAGGTGCGTTCAGGAAAACTGTCCACCAGGTCAGCTTGCGTCGGGGACGGGCGTCGGGGCTGGCTTTTCGGTGACGACTGTTTCTCTTTAAAGCTTTGGGGTGAGATGTTCCGTAACCGCAGATACAGAGCCCGCCCGCGTCGCCTGCCTGCGGGGTGTCTGGTTTTCTCGCTCACTGTTCGTGCCGCGCGCTGTGTGAGGGGGTTTGCTCGTTCTCCGTGGCGACTGCGGTCCCACCGTGTGAGCGCGCCCTGCCTGCCTCCATTCTCCTGTGAGGGCCCTCCGGTTGTTTCTGGCCTGGGGTTATCTGCACGAGCTGCTGCGAACCTTCAGGTCCCAGGTTTTGGGGCAGCACCTGGCGCTGTCTGTCGTGTAGACCTGGGGCGGCCTTGCTGGGCGGGAGGATGTGCTGTTGGTAGGTCCTTGCCAGGAGGTTCTCCACCAAAGAGGCTGTCGCCACTCGCTCCCCCAGAGGTGTGCCCGCCCCCAGCCTTCCCCTGCAGCCCCTGCACGTCTTCCCCGCGAGCCCTGCCGGGCGGGGGCGCAGGGCTGAGATGGCTTCGTGTTTCTCGCTCCCGTGTTCTTGGGCGCATTTGTTTGTTGGCCATTTCCAGACTCTGTTTTGTGAAGTCATTTGTCCACTTTCCTTTTTTACAAATATATTTGTATCGATTTCAGAGAGGAAGGGAGAGGGAGAGAGAGAGAGAAACATCAATGATGAGTGAGAATCATGGATCGGCGGCCTCCTGCACGCCCCCTGCTGGGGATGGAGCCCCCTGACCGGGAATCGAACCATGTCCTCCTGGTTCATAGGCCCAGCTCACTTGTCCACTTTTCAGTTCCCCTCCTCATAGCGAGTGGAGGCGTTCTCTGTACTCTAGATGCAGGCGTGGGTCATAAGCCCACACAGCAAACCTCTCTCCGCATCCGGGGCCGCCTTAGCTGCTCGCAGGATAAACTGAGTTTAATTTTAATGGGGCTGGAACAGCCATCATCTCCTTTGTGGTCAGTGGTTTTTGCATCCTCTTTGCGTGACGCCTTGTTTCCTCACAGGAGCCGGATTATTTATCTTTCCCTGGTTTGCTCCTCGGCCCGCTGGGAACTGAGTGTTGTGTGTGGTGTGGGAATGGCCGGGAAGCTCACTGGTGCCCTGCGGCTATCCCCACGCCGTGGGCCCCTCACCGCCATGACAGGCGTGTTATTGTCACCCGTGTCCTGTGACTGTCCCGTGGGCCCCTCGCCACCATGACAGGCGTGTTATTGTCACCCGTGTCCTGTGACTGTCCCGTGGGCCCCTCGCCGCCATGACAGGCGTGTTATTGTCCCTATAGTGAGTCTGTGAGCTCTCACCTTTCCCCTCTATTTCTCGCTGTGCGGCTTCTTAAAGGTTCACTGAACGGAAGAACCACGGGGGGGGGGGGGGGGGGCTGGGGTCACTAGCGGGGCGCAGCTGCTCCCCGGGAGCCGGCCCTTCGCAAAGCCGGGCTGTGTGCTGGCTCCCCCGGGCCATCCACTCGCCTTCTGGTCGAAAGCCCGCCCTGCCTGCCGCGGGGCCGTCCCCACCCCCACCCTTTGCAGGGGAGCGGACGGAGGCTGGGGACCCAGGCCTGGGACTGGGCAGAGCTGGACTGCAGTCCCGACAGGCCGGCTCCCAGGCTGCTGAGAGTGAGGGCTGATGACGGTGAGGAGCCCGTGCTTTGGGGTGACTGGTTCAGAGCGCCCTGCGCCCAGATCGGGGCCGGTGGCCCCAGGCATGGTCCCTCGGGGCCCAGCTGGAGCGCAAGAGCTCAGAGCCCCTGCGGGCAGGCCTCACACAGTCGGTGGAGACAGGCATTCCCGAAGCTCCTGCAGGAGGCGCCGCGGGGCCTGGGGTGCGTTCCGGGGACTCCCCCAGAGCCCGGGCGCCTGGGAGTTGGCAGGAGGCTGCCTCTCTGGCCACCTCCTCTCACTTAGAGAAATCCCGTGCATCCGGCCAGGAAAGCCCGGCCCGGTCACAGGGAAATAATTGGTCCTTAATCAGTTGCCCATCTGCTGGGCGAGGGGAGCAGCAGGGGAATCTGCCAGGGCTGGAGCCAGATGCCGGGTAATGCGGTTAGTCCAGAGGCATGGGCGCCGGCCGCCGGGTGTCCTGGGAGCGGAGGCGGGGAGGCCGCGGGCTGCAGGCCCACAGGCCCTCATGGCTGCTGGGGTCACGCTGCACAGGCCCCAGGTCACCAGCGCTCCCCCCCCCCTGGCACCTGGGAGGGACGTGTGAGCACGCCCCCTGGTTTGCAGATGGGGAAACTGAGGCTGAGTGGCCCCCGGGTCCCTGAGTGACACTGAGCCCAGGTGTGCCCCAGGCAGGGAGGACGGGGTGGGGTGGGGGCACAGCTCCCAGCCCTTCCCCCTCTTGCCCTCTGGCCCAGGGGGAGCTGAGGGCTCTGGCATTGCTAGCCCTGCCCCCACCCCCACCCCCGGGCAGACCCAGGGACACGGCAGGTGCTGCCTGTGCAGGCGGGGCTGTCACCCCCTCCCCAGTCAGCAGCTGCCTCAGGGACAATTGAAGTCCTCTTGGTTCCCAGGCCTGACGTCAGCCTGGGCAGCCTGGCCTTTGCCCTCCTTTTCTGCAGAACATTTAAGTGGATTAGCAGACAGCTCTGTCTTCGGTTGTTTTCCTTCAAACACCGGGTCAGAGCAGCTGGGATGAGGGAGCAGGGAGTCCGATGGGCCCGAGGGAGTGTCCGCTGGGAGGGAGGAGCCGGTGGGAATGTCCTCCTGTGAGAGGCTGGCGCCCGGGCCTGGCTCCTCCTGCCGGGTCTGGGCTCACACGGGCCTGGCCCCAGAGTCCTGCCCGCCCTGCGGCTGCCTCCTCCCGGCCTCCTCCACAGCGAGACCTCGACCTGCCCTGCCCCCGGGAGGCTGTGACTGACAAGGGCAAAGCGCCTGCTCCCCCCTGGGCGTGCTCCCCCCTGGGCGTGCTCCCCCCTGGGCGTGCTCCTAGTTTCGTCTCCTGGAGGCTCATCTGCTTGGTGCCCAGAGGCCTGGCGCTGAGCCGCCCCTGGGTGCTCACTGGCCGAGAGCCATGAATAAATGGCCGGAGCCAGAGCTCTGGCTGCTGGGGGATCCTAGATTAGAGCGACGAGGGACCTGCTCTCTGGGCGCCAGGCTGGGGGCCAGTCATTGCTGGCTGTGGGCCGCACCCTCAGGCCGGGCACTGCAATGCCCAGAAGAGGCCTGGCTGGGCGTGTGCCCAGCCTCTGATGGGGCAGGAAGGCACCCGAGAGACACTCAGTGGGAAAGGACAGCTGGGGACACACTCATCACCCCAGAGAGGGGAGGGTCTGCTGAGAGAGAAGGCAGCTGGGGGGGTGGGCGGGGCAGCAACTGGGTGCCCAGAGCGCTCCCCATTCCCCATCCTCCCCATCCCCATCCCTGGGGCCCCTCCATGTGGGGGTCTGGAGGTGACGCGGACACTCACAGCCCCCTTGACAACTGGCTTCCTGGCTCCGCAGGATGATCCCGTCTGAGCTTAAAAGCTGCCCAATGTGGTACATTCTCTAAGGCAGCGGTTCTCAACCTGTGCGCCGCGACCCCTTTGGGGGTCGAACGACCCTTTCACAGGGGCCGCCTAAGACCATTGGAAAACACATATAATTACATATTGTCTTTGTGATTAACCACTGCTTTAATTATGTTAAATTTGTAACAATGAGAATACATCCTGCATATCAGATATTTACATGACAATTCCTAACAGTAGCAAAATCACATTATGAAGTAGCAACGAAAATAATTTTATGGTTGGGGGTCCCCACAACATGAGGAACCGTATGAAAGGGTCGCGGCGTTAGGAAGTTTGAGAACCGTTGCTGTAAAGGAAAAGGGAGGGAGGGAGGGAGGGAGGGGGAGAGGGAAGGGGGGAGGGGGGAGGGAGGGAGAAAAAGACAAGGTTTACCAGGCACTGGGTTCTGCCCTGAGCCGGAACCTTCCGCGCACACCCCCCCCCCAACCCCCACCACCCGCGCCTCACAACAATCCTGCCCATTTGGGCTCAGGGAGGGAAGCGATGCTCCCACAGCTGAGGCAGCGGAGGCCAGCAGGGGAGGGAGAGCCAGGCCGAGCACCCTCTCCCAGCAGCCCTCACGTTATTGTTGATTTGTTTTTGATGAAAATTGAATTCCTTTGAGGGAAGGGAGGGGGCTGGGGTATCCACAGGGAAGGGCTGCGCAGCCCTGAGCAGGGGAGTGGCGGCGGCAGGCCCAGGAGCTGGCGTTTCACCCCGAGATGCCAGTGGTCAGGCTGCGCTGGGCTGGGATTGGGGGAGGGGGACGCAGGTGTGCGGCAGGTGCCCTCGGGACAGGGCCCGTCCGTCCAGCACGGTCCGACTCCCCTGTCCAGCGGGCGCTTCCTGGTCTTTGCTCTCGGCGGCGGCAGGAAGCTTTTGCAGGGCGTTAAGGACCACCGTGCTGTCTGTCCTGCAGGCCCCACCCCCTCCTCTTTCTGTTTGTCAGTGATGATTCTTCATCGGAGCGAAGGTCTCCATGTTCTGTCCGGTGTCCCAGTGCTGGTGGCAGGGGTAGAAGATCAGCAGGTGCCCACACATCCGAGACCCTGGGCAGCTTGGCACGCCCACTGCTCTCAGGGAGGGGGAAATTACCAGAACAATGCATGGCGCAGCTGTTAGGCACCGAAAGACAGTAACTCCAACACCCTGGCCGGCCGGCCGGCGTGGCTCAGGGGCTGAGCGTCGACCTCTGAACCAGGAGGTCATGTTTGATTCCGGTCAGGTCAGGGCACACGCCTGGGCTGTGGGCTCAGTCCCCAGTGCGGGGCGTGCAGGAGGCAGCCAATCAATGATTCTCTCTCATCATTGATGTTTTTCTCTCTCTCTCTCCCTCTCCCTTCCTCTCTGAAATCAATGAAGACATTTTTTTAAATAATAACTAGAACACCGGGCCAAAGTCAGACACAGGGAGCCGCGGCCGCCACCTTTAGGGAAAGCATCCTCATCCTTTCCCGGATGGGGGCTGAGTCCCCGCCTGCGACCCCCCCCCGCCCCCCCGCCTGCGACGACCCCCCCCGCCCCCCCGCCTGCGACAACCCCCCCCGCCCCCCCCCGCCTGCGACGACCCCCCCCCGCCCCCCCGCCGGGCGAAGAGGTTGCGAGTGAGCCTGTGGTAGCCGTGGGTGGCCCAGCTGCTGCGAGGCAGGAGGGAAAGGCCTTCCTGCATCGGTTCCCCCTTGAGGAACTCCTAGGGTTCAGTCACCTCTTCTTTTTCTTTTTCTAACCCTCACCCAGGGATATGTCTCCACTGATTTTTAGAGAGAGTGGAAGGGAGGGGGAGGGACAGAGAGAAACATCAGTGTGAGAGACACATCAACTGGCTGCCTCCTGCACGTGCTCCAACCGGAGCCAGGGATCGAGCCTGCAGCTGAGGGACGTACCCTTGCCCGGAATCGAACCTGGGACCCTTCAGTCTGCGGGCCGACGCTCTATCCACTGAGCCAAACCTACTAGGGCCAGTCACCTGTTCGCCCCTCCCGGTGCCCTCTCCGCTCTGGTGTGATGGACCCAGGCCCCCCCACCCCCAGCTTCGGAGCAGCTGGAGTGGTGAGACGCACGTCCCACGGTCCCATCCACGCGGATGGGCCATGTTTTGAGGACTCTGTCTCCTGCTCAGAAGGGATGTAGAAAAACATCCCCAGCCCAGGCCAGACCCTTCATCACAGTCAGTGTTTGATGATAATTCTCTCCCGAAGGTGGGGGTGCTGTGCTGAGTGGCGTTTGTTCGTGATACCCAAGGCTGGGACAAGAGTTGAGTGACTTGGGAGGTAAAAGCTGGTCCTGAGGCCGACAAGGGGTCACCTGGCTGGTTTTGCTGCTTTTCTGGGCCTGGGGCTGAAATGCAACTGAGGCCTGGCTGTTATGTCTAGCCAGCAGCCCTCCTGAACCCTGGGAGGACTCGCACTCCCTCCCCTGAGAAGAATCCAGCTCCCTCCAGCCCAGGCTGTCCTCCCAGCCCCGTCTGGCAGGCTGGGCAGGTGGCCTAACTCCACGTTCAAGAGGAGAAAGCGAAGGCCCAGAGAGGGCAAGGGACTTGGCCAGACCACACAGCATCAGGGGCGGGACTTGGACCCAGCTCCTGAGGCTGAGGATAGAGAGATGTGGGCTCAGGTGGACCCCAGGACTGGGCAGGGAGGCAACGGCACCCCTACCTGGCGTGGGGGTGGGAAGGGTCAGCCTCTTGGCCTAGAAGGCTGGGGAGGGTGCACAGGCAGCTCCCGGAGCGGACGGGGCCGGGGAGCAAGTCCCCGACCCTGTCGGGGGCAGGCAGTGAGGCCGGGGGTGGGCAGGGACCACAGGAACCCACAGGCGTCTGACCTTCCCAGTTTGCTGAAAACACACCTGGGTTTGGACTATTTGTATTTATTCTGCTCAGTAGATGTTGTGGTGCCTGTATTTGTAGATTCAGGACTTGCACCGTTTCTGGAAAATTCTCTTCATTGGCCACCTCTCCTGCACCCCCGCCTCCTGGTTCTGCCCTCCGTCTCGGGGTCGCTCACATGTTCAGGGTCTACTAGGGCGCAGTCTCCATGCGTCTCTTCCAGCTGACGCTCCATCGTGTCTCATCTGCTGTGCAGGACCCTCTCCAGCGAGGATGTAATTTTAAAAATCATATTTGTAATACAAACAAGTCCTGTTTGGTTTAATTTGAAATCAGCCTGGCCATTTTTTAGGGTCTCTTGTCCTCTGGTCACTATTTTAATTTCATCCCGTATGTTTCTAAACATTTGAAAGTGGTTGTTGTTTTATATTCTACTAGAGGCCCCGGTGCATGAATTTGTGCACGGGTGGGGTCCAGCTGGCCCGGCCCGATGGGGGCCAATCAGGGGCAGGGATGGCCAGGGGGAGGGCCCGCGGGCTGTTGGGGGGCCCGTTGGCCGCCACAGTGCACGTCACAGTGACAGGTCATTCTGGTCGTTCTGGTGTTCCGGGCGCTTGGCTTTTATATAGAGAGATATCTTGTCAACGTAGGAACATCCACAGCTATAGGGGATTTTCCTAGGGGTTTATTTGAGCCCCAAATGACAATTGTCGGGAAGCAAGACCTCCAATGGCCCTGGAGAGGAGTGTGCGGTCTCTTTTACGCATGTGGGATGGAGGAGGGAAGGCGAGGGAGAAGGAATGTGCTCCCTGAGGCGGCCAGTTCACCTAGACGCACAGAAGCCCTGAGCAGGTGCTCCAGGCAAAGGTGAGCTAAGGAAGTTATACATCTGGGTCGTGACTGTCCACCAGGACCTGCCCCGACAGGAATCAAGATCAGATCACCCTGTGAGGTAACTTTCCCTAAAATCCCTTCTTGTCCACAATCTGATATTGACTATCCGTAGGCGTTTCCGGTCGGGGGGGGGGGTGGGGGCGGGGGACTATGTCTACGTTTCTTGTGTTTTATTTCGGCTGACTCACTCACAGTGGCTGGTTTCTGCGTGCGTGTGTATGTGTGTGTGTGCGCGAGTGTGCGCACGTGCCGTGCATGTGCTGTGAGCACACTCACTGTTGAATTTGATCTGGGAATCAGAGGGGCCTTCACCAGGGATGTTTTCCTCCGAAGAGAATTCGCACCTGCTTCTGCCAGGACCCAGGAGCCCGGTTGCGGTGGAACTGGAAATGTCAAGCCCGCAGAGGAGTTTCCTGAGTTGACTTGAGCCAAACGGAGGACATCGCCAGGAAGCAGGGTCTCAGCTGCTCCAGGGAACGGCCGCTTTGCGATTTCTTTTAAGGAGGGAACAGGAGCAGGAGGGAGGACGCCAGGCGGGGGGTGCATCGCAGGGGTTAAGATGACAGGCTCTGGAGGGTGATGGGGCGAATTTCAAAGGCGTGTTAACCTGGAGGCGCGCCGCAGAAAAAGATAAAGCTTTTGCTAACAAGCTAGGTGCCTGGGGCGTGGCTGCCCACCATGGCCTGTCGGTTCGGGATGTGTGTTGTGTCCCTTCGCCCTTGTGTGTCCACATCACTGACCTGGGACTTTCGTGGCCCCTGGGAGACCTCGGCTTCATGTGGGGCTGCCGGGGTTCCTCAGCGTCACCCCTTTCTTCTTTGTGCCCTTCTCCCAGCTCTGCTCTGCGGGGACGTCCTCTTCCTGGTCCCTCAGGGCCGTGCTCCATGGCCTCAGTGTCCCCTCCCCACCCCCCATGCCGCTCTCCACTGTGCCGCACCCTGCTCTGGGCCCCGGTCAGGCCTTGGTCTGCCCCCCAATTTGAGAATTGCCACCTGCAGGTGCTTCTGGCACACACCTGCGGGTTCCCACCTGCGGGCCCTTCCCAGCCAACTCTTCCTCTTTTTTTTTTTTTCTTTAAAAAAATATACATTAAAAAAAATTGATTTCAGAGAGGAAGGGAGAGAGAGAGATAGAAACATCAATGATGAGGGAGAATCAAGGATCGGCTGCCTCCTGCACGCCCCACACTGAGGACTGAGCCCACAACCCAGGCCTGTGCCCTGACCAGGAATAGAACCCTGACCTCCTGGTTCCTAGGCCGACGCTCAACCACTGAGCCAGGGCAACTGGTCCTCTTTCTGTGTCTCCTTCTCACTGTTGCCTCCTCTTTCTTCCCCCCTCTGATTCTCTCTCCACATCTCACTCTCCCTGCCCCTCCCTCTCCCACTGCAGACCCTGCAGCGCCCCACCAGCCTCCAGGGAGCCCCCCCCCCCCGCACACACACACACACACACACACACACACACACACAGCTGCCGGCTCCAGGGACGGAAACCGCAGACCAGGGAGCTTTGCGGGTGAGACCAACCAGCTGGAGTCTCCCCGAAGCTCGTTTCCTAGGAAACTGGGGGCAAACAAGGCCAAACAATGGAAAGAACAGAGGCCCCAGTGGGGTGGCCAGCCGGTCTCCTGCGGGGCTGTCCCCAGGGCTGAGCCTGAACCGTTCCAAACGCCCTCTGATCAGGGCTTCCTGCCCCCAGAGGCGGGGGGGTCTCAGGCAGGGGACCCCAGAGGTCCCCTCTGACCCCCGGGACCCCAGCAGGTCGGGCAGGCAGGGGCACTGGCCTGATGGAAGAGTCCGGTCTGTCCTCTGGGAGGCCAGCATAAGCCCAGGGCAGAGGCCCTCTCCCCGCCCATCCGTCTTCCACTTCCTGCCACGCCGGTGACTGTGGGCCCTGCGGTGCTCCCGGGAGAGGGCCCTGGTCAGACAGCAGAGCGCCTGCCGGAGGTGTGAACGGTGTGAACGGAACCGGTATCAGGGCCCTCAGCCCGGCCAGGCCAGCCGCCGGGAACGCTCCCTGCGCAGCGGATTGTCCCAGGGGTGCGCCCGGAAGGCCAGTCAGAGCCCAGATCCCAGACTGTGACCTGGAGCTGAGGAAGGGAATGGCGGCCCCGGGTCCCCACGGTGGGGACGGTCCCAGGTGAACCTCGGGCGCCTTCGGCCGGGCCGTTTCTGGCGCGTGGGATACGTGGCCATGGGAGCTGATCAGGACTCCCCGAGGAAGAAGACGGGCGTCCTCTCCCCTCCTGGCTGGGGCATTGGAGCCCCCACTAGGGAGCATCCCAAGGCTTGGTGTTGAGGGGGTTCAGGACACGCCTCCCTGCAGCATGTGCATTGACTCTGAGCTGAAGGCCCTGGAGAAGCAGCAGGTGCAGGAGGGGCTCTCAGTTTCCTCCGCCCATCACCCCCCCTTCTACCTCAAAGTGGGCGGTGCAACCTCCCGGGAGCAAGTGGCCTCCCTGCCCAGGAGGGGAGCACTCTCGCCACCAGGGACTGGTGCCCAGGACGAGATGGGCCGGTACAGAAGGGGGAACCCTGTCCTAATAGCTCCCCCATGTGCTGGCGAGTCATCGCCCCACAGCTCCCTACCCGGCCCAAGCCCCTGGTCTGGTCACATCCCCATAAACGCATTGCTCTCTCTGCAAAAGGTACTTGAGCTTGGAGCCTACAGCTTCGGGGGGTCTGCGCTGTCCTTTTGAAGGTTCCCGCACACACAGGAAAACACGGTGAAAACCCCGTGTGCTTTTCTCCTGCTCATCGTGCTGCCCGCTAATTCCTCTTCGTGAGGCTCCACCAGCCAATGACTCCCCTTCGTGTCCAGGCGAGTGGGAACTGGGTTTCCTTTTCTTTTTTAAAAAGAAAAATGTATTTTTATTGATTTCAGAGAGGAAGGAAGAGGGAGCGAGAGATAGAAACATCCGTGATGAGAGAGAATCACTGATCGGCTGCCTCCTGCTCGCCCCCCACTGGGGGTCGAGCCCGAAACCAGGACATGTGCCCTGACTGGGAATTGAACCGTGACCTTCTGGTTCACAGGTCGACGCTCAACCACTGAGCCACAGGCAGAGCGGGTTCTGATGCTGACAATAAAAGATCCCTTATATGTTCCAAGGCCCCAGTGGGTGCCTGAAGCCAGCGATGGCGCTGCACCCTGTGCGAGCTGTGTTTTTTCCTGTACGCACACCCCCGCGATAAAGTGTCACTGGTAATTTAGGGCCAGGAAGAGATCAGCAGCAAGAACAGGTTATAACACGGCCCGAGAACAGCAGTGCCAGCAATCAGGCATGTGAGCCTGTCCTCCCGCGCAGAGCGGCTCTGGGACCTGGGAGGCGGCCAGTGACTGGCGGGCGGGCGTCTGCAGCCTGGGTTCCCCGGGCAAAGGGAGGACTCACCTGGGGGGGGGGGGGGGACGCGGCCACAGAGCTGGACACGGCCCAGGTTTCATCATGCTCCTTGGAGCGGCAGGCAATTTAAAACAGGAATTGCTTATTTCGTGATTTTTCCATTTAATATTTTCAACTGCGGGGGTAACGGCAGAAAGCGAAGCCATGAGAAGGGGGGGCGGCACTGTCCTCAGGGCCCCAGGGCTCCCAACCCTGAGACAAACAGAAGCCAAAAGCATGTCCTCCTGCCCTGGGTCCTGGCCGTGGCCTCCTCCTGCACAAACTGCCCAGGAGCTGCGCGTGCCACCCGCCCCCGCCCCCTCTGGCCACTGCTCCCTGCAGCCACAGGCGGGCATGCTGGTGGGCGGGTACCCCAGGGGCCTTGACCCACCGTGGGTTCTCTGCCCCAGAGAGAATGTAAAGACGAAGTGAAGGTGCGTTTATCAGTGAAGCAGAGGCAGAGGGGCCGCGTCCAGGCGAGCAGCCCCCTTTCAGAATTCACCTCCTTTGTGGAGGTGCATTTAAGGGAGGTTGGGGGGAGGGTGTTCAATGAGAGGAGCAATGAGGGTTCTTCCTGGGCAAGGGGTGGAGATTTCTCGGAGTTCGTGGGCCATTTCGTGTCCTTTTCTAGATGTCGGAGGGTATGTCCCGAGCCCGACAATGCCTCACAGTGAGCCATGGTGAGGCTGGGTGACCTTTAGGTGAAATGAGTCACCATGTTGGATGGAGCTGGTTTTAAGCCATAAATCCAGTGTGTGAGGGGGGGCAGGGGGGGAGCAGGGGGGTGTCTTACTTCCTGTGGACAGTGCCTGTCGCTTTCATCAGCTGCAGCTGTTGCCCCACATGCCCGGGCTCTCAGTCACCCCCCTGGGCCCTCCCCTCCCCCAGGGTGCTCCTGCCCTGGCTGGTCCGGGAATGCTGTCCGCCTGGGCTCTGGGCTGGGTCTCATCTCCTCTCCCCTCACCACCCCAGGGCAGTGCGTCCATCAACCCGTCGCCAGCCCAGCCCCGTGGGCTCTGTGACCTCTGGGCAACATCCGGAGGCAGAGGAGCCGGCCTGGGGGCGGCCCATCACAGCTGGACTCGCCAGGCTCCCCAGGCCGCTCTGCTCCGCCTGCCCCCTCTGCGGGCTGCGCCCTAGACGCCCTGAACTGTCAAACCAAGGCCTTCCCGGAGCAGAGCGCCCTGAACTGTCAAACCAAGGCCTTCCCGGAGCAGAGCCGGGCACTCCCTCCTGGGTCGTGGATCAGATTTCAGAGCCGCTGACACCCTGCCGGGGACAACTCAGACGGCGCCTCTGCCTGAGCTGGGGGGCAGGCGGCTGGGGCTCACAGCACCCCGGGGCCGGCCTCTCCACTGCAGAGTCGGGGCAGGAACCCCCATCGCACCCGCTTCCCGGCCACCTGCAGGCAGAGCAGGACGGGCCTGGCCCTGCCAAGGGAAGCAAGGTTAGCTTTCTGTCCCTAGAGACCAGAAAGAGGGGCGGGCGGGGGGAGAACCGGCCAGACCACCTCCTCGCGGAAAGGCCCTGGGAGCTGACCCTTCCTTCCTTCGTTCACTCGGCAAACGTGGGGCTGGAACCGAACCCGGGCCGCCCCCCGGAAGCTCCTGGTCAGTGGGGCCCAGAGAGGAGAGAGCAGGCCGTGTTCGCCCTGTAATCGGGGTCCCGGGGGGTGGGGAGGGGCAAGGCGGGCAGTCCTCTGCCGCCCCCAAGGAGGGAGGCAGGGCTGGGGCACAAATGGGGTTTTAGCCTCGGCCCAGGACGGCCGCCCGACCACCACCTTTCCGGGCGGGCGGGCGGGCGGGCTCCCGGCAGACGAGGTGCTGACCCGCCCCACAAGCTGGGTGGTCTCGCCACGGCTCCCGGAACACACACCTGTTGGGCATGTGACTGTGCGGAACACGCAGGCAACTGTAACACCTGGTGAATGCTCGAGTACCTACGCGTAGAACGGACACAGTGAACATGATAGAAGCCCTGCCCGCGCGACTCAGTGGTTAGAGCAGCAGCTCTCAGACCGAAGGGTCCCAGGTTCGATGGGTGCCTCCTTGGCAGGCTCCCCAGGAGGGGGACGTGCGGCAGACAGCCCATGGACGCGTGTCTTCTCTCCCCCTCCTCCCTCCCTTCCACTCTCTATAGAAACCAATGGGAAAAATGTCCTTAGATAAGGATTTTTTAAAAAGCGCTAGCTCGGCCAGTGTGGCTCAGTGGTTGAGTGTTGACCTACGAACCAAGAGGTCATGGTTCGATTCGAGGTCGGGGCACATGCCCGGGGTTTCGGGCTCGATCCCCAGTGTGGGACGTGCAGGAGGCGACCCATCCTTGATTCTCTCTCATCATGGATGTTTCTATCCTCTCTCCCTCTCCCTTCTTCTCTGAAATAAATAAAAAAATATATATTTTTAAAAAATGGTTCACCTGTGCTGGGCACTTGCCCTGAATGGATCCTGCGGGACTGGAGGTCGCTCTGGAGTCAGTGATGAGTGTGAAGGCTAAGCCGTCACTGTCCGCGACTGTGGGCTTTGTAAGCACTGGCCACGTAGGCGACACTCAGTTTATTTTTATTTTTTTTTTATTTTTAATTTAATTTAATTTTATTGCTTACAGTCTTACAAAGGG
Organism: Myotis daubentonii; assembly: GCF_963259705.1. Lineage (NCBI taxonomy): Eukaryota > Metazoa > Chordata > Mammalia > Chiroptera > Vespertilionidae > Myotis > Myotis daubentonii. The sequence goes on from NC_081841.1 coordinate 3,890,607, forward strand.
TATTACATATGTGTCCCTTTTTTCCCCCCGCCCTTGACAACCCCCTGGCCTCCCCTACCCCCCAGTGTCTTATGTCCATTGGTTATGCTTATATGCATGCATACAAGTCCTTTGGTTGATCTCTTACACCCCTCCCTCCTGCCCCCCACCCCTCCCCGGCCTTCCTGCTACAGTTTGACAATCTGTTTGAGGCTGCTCTGCCTCTGTATCTATTATTGTTCAAAAGTTTATAATGGTCTCTATTATCCATGAATGAGTGAGATCATGTGGTATTTTTCCTTCATTGACTGGCTTATTTCACTTAGCATAATGCTCTCCAGTTCCATCCATGACATTGCAAATGGTAAGAGTTCCTTCCTTTTTACAGCAGCATAGCATTCCATCGTGTAGATGTACCACAGTTTTCTAATCCATTCATCTACTGATGGGCACTTAGGCTGTTTCCAGATTCTAGCTATGGTGAATTGTGCTGCTATGAACATAGGGGTGCATATATCCTTTCTGATTGTTGTTTCTGGTTTCTTGGGATATATTCCTAGAAGTGGGATCACAGGGTCAAATGGGAGTTCCATTTTTAGTTTTTTGAGGAAACTCCATACTGTCTTCCATAGTGGCTGCACCAGTCTGCATTCCCACCAGCAGTGCACAAGTGTTCCTTTTTCTCCACATCCTCTCCAGCACTTATCGTTTGTTGATTTGTTCATGATAGCCAATCTCACAGGTGTGAGATGGTACCTCATTGTTGTTTTGATTTGCATCTCTCGGATGATTAGTGACTTTGAGCATGTTTTCATATGTCTGTTGGCTTTCTGAATGTCCTCTTTTGAAAGGTGTCTATTTAGGTCCTTTGCCCATTTTTTGATTGGATTGTTTATCTTCCTTTTGTTAAGTTGTATGAGTTCCCTATAAATTTTGGAGATTAGGCCCTTATCAGATATGACATTGGCAAATATGTTTTCCCACGCAGTGGGTTTTCTCGTTCTTTTGTTGATGGTTTCTTTTGCTGTGCAGAAGCTTTTTATTTTGATGTAGTCCCATTTGTTCATTTTCTCTTTAGTTTCAAGTGCCCTAGGAGCTGTATCAGTGAAGAAATTGCTTCGGCATATGTCTGAGATTTTGTTACCTTTGGCTTCTTCTAGAATTTTTATGGTTTCCTGTCGTACATTTAAGTCCTTTATCCATTTTGAGTTTATTTTTGTGTATAGTGTAAGTTGCTGATCTAGTTTCATTTTCTTGCATATATCCATCCAATTTTCCCAACACCATTTATTGAAGAGACTATCTTGACTCCATTGTATGTTCTTGCCTCCTTTGTCAAATATTAATTGAGCATATTGGTTCGGGCTGATTTCTGGGCTCTCTATTCTATTCCATTGATCTATATGCCTGTTCTTGTGCCAGTACCAGGCAGTTTTGAGAACAGTGGCTTTGTAATACATCTTGATATCTGGTATTGAGATCCCACGTACTTTGTTCTTTTTCAGGATCGCTGCAGCTATTCAGGGTCTTTTTTTATTCCAGATGAATTTTTGGAGAGTTCGTTCTAGATCTGTGAAGTATGCCGTTGGTATTTTAATGGGAAGTACATTGAATTTATAGATTGCTTTGGGTAATACGGACATTTTAATGATGTTGATTCTACCAATCCATGAACACGGTATGTTCTTCCATCTGTTTATGTCTTCCTCTATCTCTTTTTTCAATGTCCTATAGTTTTCTGAGTAGAGGTCTTTTACCTCTTTAGTTAAGTTTATTCCTAGGTAGCTTAATTTTTTTGGTGCGATGGTGAATGGGATTGTTTTTATAATCTCTCTTTCTGAAAGTTCACTATTGGTGTATAGAAATGCCTCCGATTTCTTGGGGTTAATTTTGTATCCTGCTACATTGCCAAATTCATGTATTAAGTCTAGTAGCTTTTTGATGGAGTCTCTAGGGTTTTTTATGTATAATATCATGTCATCTGCAAATAAGGACAGTTTTACTTCCTCTTTTCCAATTTGGATGCCTTTTATTTCTTCTTCTTGCCTAATTGCGATGGCTAATACTTCCAGTACTATGTTGAACAGGAGTGGTGAGAGTGGGCATCCCTGTCTTGTTCCTGTTCTTAGGGGAAATGGTGTTAGTTTTTGTCCATTGAGTATGATGTTGGCTGTGGGCCTGTCATATATGGCTTTTATTATGTTGAGGTATGATCCTTCTACTCCCGCCTTGCTGAGAGTTTTTATCAAAAATGGCTGTTGGATTTTGTCAAATGCTTTTTCTGCATCAATTTATATGACCATGTGTTTTTTTTCTTTCAATTTGTTTATGTGATGAATCACGTTTATTGATTTGCGGATATTGTACCATCCTTGCATCCTTCCTCTTGAATTTTTTGTAGTAGTCTGAGGAGGATAGGTTTTAGTTCTTCCTTGAATGTTTGGTCAAACTCCCCTGTGAAGCCATCTGGTCCTAGGCTTTTGTTTGCTGGAAGCTTTTTGAAGACTGCTTCAATTTCTTCCATAGTTATTGGCCTATTGAGATTTTTGGATTCTTCCTGATTGAGTTTTGGAATGTTGTATTTTTCTAGGAATTTGTCCATTTCCTCCAGGTTGTCTAGTTTGTTGGAGTAGAGCTATCCATAGTATTTTTTAACAATCATTTGTATTTCTGTGGGGTCTGTTGTTATTTCACCTCTATCGTTTCTGATTTTGTTTATTTGGGTCCTCTCTCTTTGCTTCTTGGTGAGTCTGGCTAGAGGTTTGTCAATTTTGTTTATCCTTTCAAAGAACCAGCTCTTGGTTTCATTGATTTTCTGTATTGTTTTTTTGGTCTCTATGTCATTTATTTCTGCTCTAATCTTTATTATCTCCTTCCTTCTGCTCACTCTGGGGTTTTCTTGTTGCTCTCTTTCTAATTCTTTGAGTTGTAGAGTTAGATGATTTACTACCATTTTTTCTTGTTTTTTGAGATAGGCCTGTAGAGCTATAAACTTCCCTCTCAGGACTGCTTTCATTGTGTCCCATAGGTTTTGGATTGTTGTGTTTTCATTGTCATTAGTTTCCAGGATGTTTTTGATTTCTTCTTTGATCTCATTGTTGACCCAATCAATATTTAATAACATGCTATTCAGCTTCCAAGTGTTTGAGTATTTGGGGTTGTTTTTATTGTAGTTTATTTCTAATATTATACCATCGTGGTCTGAGAAGATGCTTTTTATGATTTCAATCTTCTTGAATTTGGGGAGACTGTGCTTGTGACCCAATATGTGGTCTATTTTTGAATATGTCCCATGAGCATCAGAGTGGAATGTATATTCCGTGGCTTTGGGGTGAAGTGTTCTGAAGATGTCTATTAAGTCCATCTGATCTAGTGAGTCATTTAGGAATGCTGTTTCTTTGCTGATTGTTTGTCTAGAGGACTTATCCAGTGATGTCAGTGGTGTATTAAAGTCCCCTACTATGATTGTATTGTTGTCAATCTCTCCTTTGATATCTTCCAGGAGTTTTTTTATGAATTTGGGTGCTCCTGCATTGGGTGCATATATGTTTACCAGAGTTATATCTTCTTGTTGTATTGATCCCTTTAGTATTATGAAGTGGCCTTCCTTATCTCTTGTTATGGCCTTCACTTTGAGGTCTATTTTGTCCGATATAAGTATTGCTACCCCAGCTTTCTTTTCCTTTCCATTTGCCTGAAAGATATTTTTCCATCCCTTCACTTTCAGTCTGTGTGAGTCCCTTCTAATGAGGTGGGGCTCTTGTAGACAGCAGATGTATGGGTCATGTTTTTTTATCCATTCAGCCACTCGATGTCTTTTGGTTGGAGCATTTAGTCCGTTTACATTTAAAGTTATTATTGAAAGGTACTTGTTTGTAGCCATTTCTTTTTTGTGTGTGGCTGTTTTCTTTCTGAGCTTTTTATTTCTTCTTTTTACACCAGTCCCTTAAGCATTTCTTGCTTTGCTGGCTTGGTGGTGATTAACTCCCTTAGCCTTTTTTTGTCTGTGAAGCTTCTTATTTCCCCTTCAATTTTGAATGATAGCCTTGCTGGATAGAGTATTCTTGGATTCAGTCCTTTGCTTTGCATCACTTTGTAAATTTCCGTCCATTCTTTTCTGGCCTGATGTGTTTCTGTTGAGAAATCATTTGATAATCTAATGGGCGATCCCTTGTATGTAACTTTCCGTCTCTCTCTTGCAGCCTGTAAGATTCTCTCTTTGTCCTGAACATTTGCCATGGTAATTATGATGTGTCTTGGTGTGGGTCTTTTCGGGTTCACCTTGTTTGGGACTCTCTGGGCTTGTGTGACTTTTTTCTTCCCCACCTCAGGGAAGTTTTCTGATATTATTTCTTCGAGTAGGTTTTCTAATCCGTGTTCATCTTTCTGTTGTTCTGGCACCCCTATTATTCGTATGTTGTTTCGTTTCATGTTGTCCCAAAGCTCCCTTAGGGTCTCTTCCTGTCTTTTAATTTTTTTCTCCAATTGCAGTTCAGTTTGGGTGTGTTTTGCTTCCTTGTCTTCTAATTCACTAATTCGGTCCTCCGCTTCTCCTAGTCTACTATTGATACTTTCAATGGTGTTTTTTACTGCAGCTATATCACTCTTCATTTCTTCTTGGGTCTTACTTAAGTTGTTGATTTTTTCATCTGTTTCTTCTAGCTTCTTCCATATGTTATTGATTTTTTCATCTGTTTCTTCTTGCTTCTTGCATAGGTAGTTGACTTTTTCATCTGTTTCTTCTAGCTTCTTGCATAAGTTGTTGACTCCCCCCCCCCCCCCCCGTCCGGTTTATGCACTCTAGGACCCTTATTCTGAATTCTTTTTCTGTCATGTTGCATGCCTCTGTATCATTTAGCTGCTTTTCTGGCGAGTCCTCTTTTTCTTTCCTTTGGGGGTTTCTTTGTCTACCCATGTTTGATCTCACTGACATATCTAGACGTTGAGTCATTCAGTGGCTGCTCCCTGGGTGGCAGTGACTCCTTGGGCTATGGTTGCTTTTCGGGCGGTTGCGGTAGCAGCTGCTCCTCAGTTGGCAGCAGCTCCTCTGGTGGGTGCTGTTCACAGCTGTGGTGGCTCTTCTGGCTGGTGGGGGGAGGTTTCACGTACAGCTGCTGTTCCTCAGACAGAGGGTGTGGTGCTCAGGAGGCTGCTGTTGCTTGGATCTTTCCAGGGGAGCTCTGCCCTTCCCGGCTGCAGACCATCTCACCAGCTGAGTAGTTTCGCCAATTTGGGGTGGGTGTTATTAGTTTCAGCTGCTTACTCCATTTGCTCCGGGAGACGACCTGGGACGCATCTGCCTATATCGCTGCCATCTTCCTTCTCTTAATTTTATATTTTAATATATTTTTATTGATTTCAGAGAGGAAGGGAGAGGGAGAGAGATACAGAAACATCAATGATGAGAGAGAATCATGGATCAGCAGCCTCCTGCACGCCCCCCACTGGGGATCGAGCCTGCAAACCAAGCATGTGCCCTGACTGGTAATTGAGCCATGACCTCCTGGTTCATAGGTCGCCGCTCAACCACTGAGCCATGCGGGTTGGGCTGGCACCTTTTTTTGTGTTTTTTTTTTAAATATATATTTTATTGATTTTTTACAGAGAGGAAGGGAGAGGGATAGAGAGTCAGAAACATCAGTGAGAGAGAAGCATTGATCAGCTGCCTCCTGCACACCCCCCACTGGGGATGTGCCCACAACCAAGGTACATGCCCTTGACCGGAATCGAACCTGGGACCCCTCAGTCCGCAGGCCGACGCTCTATCCAGTGAGCCAAACCAGCCAGGGCTGGACTGGCACCTTTTAAAAAATTCTCACTGGAGGACATTTTTCCCATTGATTTCTAGAGAGAGTGGAAGGGAGGACAGGGGAGGGGGAGAGCGACACATCCATCAGTTGGCTGCGCTGGCCTGGGGGGCAATAGCAGGCACTGAGGTCTCCCATGGCAACGCCTTCCGAGCATCCCCTGCAGGATGCAGGCCGTGGGCTCTGCCCGAGGAGGTGTCTCTTGGGAAGGATGTCCTGGCATTTGTTGGTCGTTTCCGGTTCTTGTCATGGATTTGCCTTGAGCAGCGAAAGCCTGTGAGCTGCCTCTCTCTCTGCTATGGGGAGCCTGCTGGTGCTGGGCCGTGGCCGCCGTCTCCATGACCTGGCTGAGGTCCACAGGCTTCTGCTGCACTTCCCTGCGGACTTCCCCTTTCTCCCACGGGTTCCTTTTCTTACTTCTGCTTCAGCTCCACCTTCCTGTTCCTACAGCCCCTCATTAGTCAATTCCTCAGGAACCACTTGTAGGCGTCCTGACATCATCCCCAGGCCTCACACCACTGCCCGCTGAGCCAAACCCGCGAGGGCAATAAAAATACCTTTTAAAATATTGTTTGCAAAGAGAAAAGCAAACGACAGGCTCCCCAAGATGGCAAACCCAGACTTCATTGCAGTCTCCGCCCTCCTAGGTCTGTGACCTTAAGCCAATCAGCCTGGAATTTCTGGACCAACCCCCGCCCCCCGCCCCAAGTAATCTGCCTGAGACCCCTCATCCTTCCCCCGAGACAGGTGCCCCGCCTGAGGCACCCCTCTGGATTGGATGAAAAGTAAAGTGATAGACACGTACACCTGTTCCATAGGTGGGTACGGGGTAGTTAGCAGTCAACAAGTAACTTGGTAACAGTAACCAGGAGAGGATTTAGGTCCCCCACCAGGTGCCCTGGCTGTGTGCTGGGAGGTCTGGAAGGGGGAGCCACCCTGACATTCCAGAGGAATGTTATCTTAGAAGATAAGAGACGGCTCAGTTCAGGCAAAGATCCACCTTTGTCCTTGTCCGGGAAGAGACCAGGACACGACTACCTGACAAGAAGCGCTTTTAGTTAAAAAGCTTTAATGTTTGTGGTGACTTCAGGTCTCTGACTTTGCGAGGCTGCCACACAGGCCTCCCCGAGCTGGTCAGTGAGCCTGTGGCAGATTGGGCGCAAATCCCTCCCTCTCTCTTCCTCTCTGAAATCAATAAAAAAATATTTTTTAAAAACCAATGAAAAGATATCCTCAGATGAGGATTAACAAAAAAAATAAAACAAATAAATAACATTACATTTAAACCAAAGAAAGCCGATTTAAAAAAATGATCATAAAGATTTATTTAAAAAAACAAAAACAAAAACCCCAAGAACCACCTCCCCTTTGTTCTAAAACACAACCTAAGAGGCACAGGGGGAGTGTTGCTAAAGGCACAAGCCCTCTGGGACAGAGACCCCAGGGCAGGAGGCAGGACGGGACTTGGGAAGCTGGAGGGAGGCGATGGTCCTACCTCTCCGGAAGCTGGAGAGGCCAGTGCAGGCGGAGGCCCCGGGGGGGGGGGGGGGGGGGCGAGCCCTGGGGGGGCCCCTCACGTGGGCGTCCAGTGTAACTGCGTATATGTTTTCTCCCGATGTCCCGCATGGCTCAGGGTTCAGGATCTGGAAGAGGGGCCGCACATAAATGAGACAAGTAATAATTTGGAAATATTGGGGGGCCGGAGGACAAGTCCAACTCAAGGGGAAGGACTTCCACTGGTGCTCAAAGCCAACCTTTTATTGGTTTGGGATCCACCCATAGCCCTTAAGCAGGCAATTTCAGGTAACAGGCCCACTAGCCCATCAGCAAGGATTTGCATAATAATAAGTTGGGAAGTTGCTTCAGCTGCCATTGTCCGAATAACAGTGGGTGCACAGCCCTGACCTTTGCCAGGTCTTCAAGGGTCACCAGCCTTCCGTTCCTTGTCCACACCTCTCTGCTAGTGAAGACAATGGGCGCCTTCCCACAGCCTCCCTCTGTCTCTGTGTCTTCATCGCTTCTTCTGAGAACACCCGTCTTATTGGATTAGGGCCCATCCGTGTGACTGCATTTTCCTTATCACCTCTTCGAAGGCCCGTCTTCAAACGCAGCCACATTCCGAGGGGGCGAGGGCTCCAACACAGACACTGGGGGGACACAATTCAGCCCCGAGCAGACAGTAAAATAAACCCCCAGGGTTTCTATCACCCAGGAAGCATCACACCCTCTTAAACAATCCTCGGGGAGGAAGGAATCAAATCCAAGCCGCAGAAGGCCTAGAAGACAGAGCCGAAAGGACAGGCGCTGTTCACCTAACACAGCGGTCGGCAAACAGAGCCAAATATCAACAGCACTTCTTCAACATAGACTCGCCCAGGCCGCAAACTGACTTCTGCGCGTGGGCCACGAAGTTTCAACCGCACTGTACGTGCGCCCGCACGTGGTATTTTGTGGAAGAGCCACACTCAAGGGGCCAAAGAGCTGCATGTGGCTCGCGAGCCGCAGTTTGCCGACCAGGGACCTAACAGAACAGAAGGAAGGATGAGAGCAAATCGAGGCTTGAAGAGGTCCGGTTTGTGTCCAGTCTGCTTTATCGGCGCTGTGGCCACACGCTCACTGACCAGCTCGGGGAGGGCCTGTGTGGCAACCTCGCAGAGTCAGAGACCTGAAGTCATCACAAACATTAAAGCTTTTTAACTAAAAGCGCTTCTTGTCAGGTAGTCGTGTCCTGGTCTCTTCCCGGACAAGGACAAAGGTGGATCTTTGCCTGAACTGAGCCATCTCTTATCTTCTAAGATAACATTCCTCTGGAATGTCAGGGTGGCTCCCCCTTCCAGACCTCCCAGCACACAGCCAGGGCACCTGGTGGGGGACCTAAATCCTCTCCTGGTTACTGTTGCCAAGTTACTTGTTGACTGCTAACTACCCCGTACCCACCTATGGAACAGGTGTACGTGTCTATCACTTTACTTTTCATCCAATCCAGAGGTGACCCCACTTTGCTTTCTCCCACCTCCCTAATCTATCGCCAATAGATTTCATGAAACCCACTTAACGTATCCTCTTTTGATTATAATGTATAAAATAAGGTGGTTATATTTGCTCCCCCCTCCCCCCCCCCCCCATTGATGACAGTTTGGCTCAAATAAACTCACAAAAATTCTCAATGGGTTTAAATGTTTCTTATGTTTGACAACACAAGGATTTAATTGCAACACTGTTTGTAATAGCCATCCCTTCCTACACACACGCACGCACACGCACACGCACGCACACGCACACGCACGCACACGCACACACACACACACACACACACACACACGGAAAGAAACAAGCATTTAAAAGGTGTCCATCAATAAAGCACCATTTAAACAACCACACAGCAGCCACACCCAGAGGCACCAGGCGGCAACACACAGGGGCACGACCACAGCACCCGCCCGCCGTCCGCTAAGAGCTGCCCCTGGAGGGGCATTTGGTAGCTGGGGTTGGGGTGGGAAGGAGGCTCACTGCTCCCCTCCAAACTTTTTGCATTCTGTGCCCTATGCACGTATTACCCACCCCAATAAATCACTATACACTTGTTGTTTTTAAAGTATTTTTAATGAACGCATTTTAATTTTTCTGTTGTTGTTAATCCTCACCTGAGGATACTTTCTCATTGATTTTTTAGAGAGAGTGGAAGGGACGGGCAGAGACGGAGAGAAACATCGGTGTGAGAGAGACACATCAATTGGTTGCCTCCTGCACGTGCCCGACTGGCGCTGGAGATCAAGCCTGCAACCGAGGCACGTGCCCTTGACTAGAATAGAACCTGGGACCCTTCAGTCTGCGGGCCAACGCTCTATCCACTGAGCCAAACTGGCCAGGGCTAATGCACACATTTTAAACGGTAGCACAGTTGTAAGTGAGCAGAAAGTTCTTTGTCCAGGGGAGGAGGGCCCTCTTTGCTGGCTGGGGGTTGGGCTTTTGTCCGATGCTTTCTCTGCCTCTATGGATGTGATCAGATGCTTTCTCTCTCCTGCCTGTGACGTGCTGGCTTCTAGAAACGGGCTTTTGAATGCTGAACGAGCCTTCGTGCCCGGGACACATCCCGCTGGCTGTGGCCGGCGACTTTGTATGCCTCGTTGGGTCCAGGTTGCTAATCTTTCACTGGAGCTTCTTGCATCTGTGTTCGTTAGAGGCGTTGGCCTGTCGTGCCCCTTCCTCCTCCCGTCTGTATCGGGTGTGGGCCTCAGGGGGATGCTGCCTCGCAGGCTGTCCGGGAGTGTCCCTCTGCTTCTGCTTCCCGGAAGACATTGTAGAGAGTCACTGTCATTTCTTCCTCGAACGTGTGAACCCGTCTGGGCCTGGTACTTACTTACTATCTCAGAAGCTCATGAAGGGAAACGTTCTATCATTTTATGATTAAATCTCCATGGGGTTGTTTATTTTTTTGTTGGGGGGGGGGGGGGGACTATGATCTGAAAGCATATTTAAAAGCCTCACTCGGGAATTTCTTTTTTTAAAAAATATATTTATATTGATTTCAGAGAGGAAGGGAGAGAGAGATAGAAACATCAATGATGAGAATCATTGATCAGCTGCCTCCTGCAAGGCCTCCACTGGGGATCGGGCCCGCAACCCGGGCACGTGCCCTTGACCGGAATGGAGCCCGGGACCCTTCAGTGCACAGGCCGACACTCTATCCACTGAGCCACACCGGCCAGGGGCGTTGGAGGAGTTTCTTAGCTGTTTTTTTTTCTTCCTTTTAAGTAGGACCAAAGGGCCAGGGGGCTTGGAGTTGGCTGGCTCCCTTTTCCCAGTGCTTGCTTGGCCACCTGAGGAGCTCCCCAGGTGAAATCTGAAACCGGCCCCCAGCCTGGAGGTGCGGAGAGGCTGGGGTGGGGGTGCAGGGTTGATAAGCCAGGGGACGCACAGGCCTGTCCTGGGCCGTGTGAGACCCGTAGGTCTCCACACCGTCCACCAGGATCTTCCAAGTTTATGCAGAAGCCTCAGCTGGTTCCGTCCCGTAGGCCGCCCAGATGGTCTCAGCTGCACCTTGCCCTCCTGGCTGGTCCTGGGACCCCAGGGAAGGCAGCAGAACACACATCCCCAGGATGGGGAGCCGGCAGAGCCTCCAGCTGCCCAGGTCCAGCTCCCTCAACACTGTCCCGCTTGTGACGGGCTTGTGCTCGGGTTCCCTGGGTGGCCAGTGAGGGGCTTTACTGGCATGAAAGAGAGCTGTTTGGCAGCTACCTGGCTGCACTGGAGGCAGTTGCCACAGCAACAGTGTAGACACATGTAAGAGAAAACAGGTTAAGCTAGCGATTCCCAAAATGAGGAATAGTTTCTCCCCTCAAGAGCCCCAGGATCTGAGCCAGTGGTTTAGTAAGTCCCGGGCCCGGGTGGGACTACTCAGGGCGCTCACTCATGTCCGGGTGGTTTCCCAACGAGGACCCTGAGCAGACACAGCCGTGCACACGGCGTTCTGTTTGGACGATGCAGCGAGCGCGTCTGAGGCCTCCCCGTTCGGGAGGCCGGCTTCTTGCATCCGGGACATAGCAGCGTAGGGACGGGCGGTGGCTCTCCTCGCGACTGGCTGCGAACGCAGTCAGGGCTGGTCTATGTGTTAGGAATGCCCCCGGCCAATGGAGGGCAAGAACGGCGGACGGATCACTGTCCTGGTGAAGACAGGAGGTGCCCACCTGGCCTGGAGGAGAGGGGCTGACAATTACTGTTCCCGTGGGCAGGTTCTCCCTTGTGCCCAGGAAGCCAGGGTGTAGGTGCCCAGCCTTCCAGGTGGAAGCCACAGCCCACGATTTGTACCACACAAACACCCCACATCTGAGTGTAGCCCCCCGGCCGTATGTCACGTCAGCCGTCTGATGGGCTGTGGTGTAGTGTGATGGACAGTGAGTGCCAGGCCAGTGTTGGATGGGTGTGGGGAGTATCCCATGGATTAAACGTACTGGTCCTAGTTGGTTTTTCCTTCACACAAAGGAAGTGCATCACTCCTGCTTGGAGTGGCGATGCCCAGATACCCACCAGGTGATCCTGACGAGCTAGAGAGGGGCGCCCACGCCCCACATTGGTCTGGTTTCTGTGATGGGCGTGCGAGTGGCCGCTCGTGGAAAAGGCAAGGGCAGAACTTACAGCGTAAAAACAACTGAGGCCTCTGAGTGAAGACTCAGTTTTCTTAATCATCAAAGACCCGATGACGGTGATCAGAAGCACAGGAATTACTCCTATGAAACGCTGAATCTTTGCTTTCTAGGCAGGTGACTTAGGAGGCAAAGGAGGACTTTCCAAAGTCTTATCCGGAACCGACCAATAGCCCAGGAAAGCCTTGTCCTTCCAGCAGGTAGAAGAACATGGTTCGCTGTACGTAAGTGCATTATTGACAGCGAAGCTCAGTTAAAGAGAGCTCTTTTACAAGATAATGTTGGAGGTAGGAAGCATCACATATACATAACATTTACCCACAGACACACGGACACACAGACACAGATAAACATGCGGACACACAGACACACAGGCACAGATAGACACACAGGCATAGACAAACACACAGACACAGATAGACACACAGGCACAGACAGACACACAGACACAGACACAGATAGACATAGGCACAGACACACACAGATAGACACACAAGCACAGATAGACACAGACAGACACACAGACACACAGACAGGCACAGACAGACACACACAGATAGACACACAGACACACAGGCACAGACACACAGGCAGAGACAGACACACAGACACAGACACAGACAGACACAGATAGACACACAGGCACAGACAGACACACAGGCAGAGACAGACACACAGACACAGACACAGACACACAGACACAGATAGACACAGGCACAGATAGACACACAGGCACAGATAGACACAGGCACAGATAGACACACAGGCACAGATAGACACAGACAGACACACAGACACACACAGACACAGGCACAGACAGACACAGATAGACACACACACAGGCACAGACACACAGGCAGAGACAGACACACAGGCACAGACACAGATAGACACACAGGCACAGATAGACAGACAGACACACGGACACAGACACACGGACACAGACACAGACAGACACAGACACACAGGCACAGATAGACACACAGGCACAGATAGACACAGACAGACAGACACACACAGATAGACACAGGCACAGACACACAGAGACACACACACAGGCACAGACACACAGGTAGAGACAGACACAGACACAGACACACAGGCACAGGTAGACACACGGACACACAGACACAGACACACATAGACACAGGCACAGACACACAGACACAAACACAGACACACAGGCACAGACACACAGGCACAGACAGACACACGGACACACAGAGACACACAGACACATAGGCACAGACACACAGACACAGACACAGATAGACACACAGAAACAGATAGACAGACACACAGACAGACACATAGGCACAGACACATAGGCACAGACAGACACACAGACACAGGCACAGATAGACACACGGATACACAGACACATAGACACAGGCACAGACACACAGGCACAGACAGACACACAGGCATAGACAGACACACAGGCACAGATAGACACACAGACACACAGACACAGAAAGACACAGGCACAGACAGACACACAGGCACAGACAGACACACGGACACACAGATAGACACAGATAGACACAGAGGCACAGATAGACACACGGATACACAGACACATAGACACAGGCACAGACAGACACACAGGCACAGATAGACACAGGCACAGACAGACATACAGGCACAGATAGACACACAGACACACAGACACAGAAAGACACAGGCACAGACACACACACAGACACACAGGCACAGACAGACAGACACAGACAGACACACAGGCACAGATAGACACACGGACACAGACAGACACAGGCACAGGCACAGATAGACACACAGACACAGACACGCAGACACAGGCACAGGCACAGATAGACACACAGGCACAGATAGACACACGGACACAGACACGCAGACACAGGCACAGGCACAGACAGACACACAGGCACAGATAGACACAGGCACAGACAGACATACAGGCACAGATAGACACACAGACACACAGACACAGAAAGACACAGGCACAGACACACACACAGACACACAGGCACAGACAGACAGACACAGACAGACACACAGGCACAGATAGACACACGGACACAGACAGACACAGGCACAGGCACAGATAGACACACAGACACAGACACGCAGACACAGGCACAGGCACAGATAGACACACAGGCACAGATAGACACACGGACACAGACACGCAGACACAGACACAGATAGACACAGACTCAGACACACAGGCATAGACACACAGACACAGACAGACACACAGGCACACACAGGCACAGATAGACACACGGACACAGACAGACAGGCACAGGCACAGATAGACACACGGACACAGACACACAGGCACAGGCACAGATAGACACACAGACACAAATAGACACACAGGCACAGATAGACACACAGACACAGATAGACAGACACAGAAAGACACACAGGCACAGATAGACACACAGGCACAGGCACACAGACACAGATAGACACACAGGCACAGATAGACAGACACAGATAGACACACAGGCACAGATAGGCACACAGGCACACATAGACACACGGACACAGACAGACACACAGACACAGATAGACACACAGGCCCAGACAGACACAGACACACAGGCACAGATAGACACACAGATACAGATAGACACACGGACACAGATAGACAGACACAGACAGACACACAGACACAGACACAGACACACACAAGGACACACGGAGACTCCAGAGCTTCCATTTCCAACCTTCAAATCAGGTGCCAACTACTAGTCCCTGCCCCTCAGCCACCTCCCAGCGCCCAGGTGGCTGGCGGCTGGGTGCAGTCCTGGCCCGCGGGGCTGGCCATCAGTGGCCAGTGAGGAAGTCAGGGCATCCCCTCCCCCACGTGTCCCTTTGGCGCGTTGATCACTGAGTGGAAGGCGCCTGTAAAACAGCAAATGGAAGGAGCATCTCCACCAGAGAGAAGGCAACATTCTGAGCCTGAGGCACCGGCAGACAGACCTTGGTACAGTCGCTGCCCCGCCTGTGGTCTCGCCCTGTATTTTGTTACTTCTCCACAATCGCTACTTTTCCTTCAGCCTGGTACACACATGACTTGGCCTCCTCACTTCTCCGGCTCCGATTTCCTGGGGGCTCCCCCGCGGGGTGAGTGCCCTGTGCGTGCTGCGCGGTCAGTCTGCGTCCGTCAGGCCAGCTGGAGCCCGGAGCGGGCAGAGGAACCGCTACTTCCCCTCGCCGCGGAGGACGGATGCTCGTGGTGTGTCTCAAACGCTGGCTTCGCCCTCTCCCTGCCCACAGCCCACGTGCCTGCGAGCGTGGGGGTCCCTGCAGGTGTTCACTCCAGCTAGTGTGCACCGAGCCCCCACAAGCTGTCAGCCCCGGCCTGGCTGTGCCCCCAGCGCTGGCCCTTCCGGCCGGAGCCCGCCTGTGCCCGGGCAGCGGTGACCGTCGGCCTCTCTCCGGTTTGGGGGCCACTGGTTTGCCCTGTGACCTCCGTTCTCTCAGTTCTCTGAAAGCTGTTGACTTTCAGCTTATTATGCTTTTTTCTGGTGAGAAAGGGAGTGATGACTTCCGATTCCTACGTGCCGGACTGAAAACTGGAAATCCCCATTTTTTTAAGAGAAAAAAAAACACTTCACCCCCCTGACGGGAGCCCCTGCCAATTCTCCAGACCCTGCTCCGCGCCCCGCCCCGCCCTGGCCAGGTGTCCATCACTGTAGTGCAATGACCTCCGACTGCGGGTGCCCAGCCCTCGTCAGTGCTTAGCTCCGATGTCCAGCTGCCTGCGGCCGCCCACCGGATGTCCCCGCACATCTCCAACTCATGTCCAGCTGGGATTCGCCATCTTTCCCCACAAAACGAATCCACAGTTCGGTTCCCATCTCCTGTGATGGGCACCCAGGTGCCCCAGTCAGAAATCTAAGCTTTCGTCTTCTTCTTTTTTTTTTGTTAAAAATTCCTTAATTATTTATTCCTGGTACCACTAGCACAATTTACAGGGCAATATACCTGATCTAATGAAAAGAAAAAGAAAAAGACAAAGCTACAACAGATAAAAGACCTCAGGAATGTACACCTAATTGACACTACATTGCATTAATCAATAGCTGCACTTTTTGCAAACTGTGGCTATGACAGTGCTGAACAGGAAGGGTTTCCTGTTTAAGCTGCAGTAACTTTTCTGACTATGGATCATCCTTCCTCCTGTGGCAGATTTTTACAATTCCTCCAATGCATTTGGGGCGACTGTCTCAAAGTGACCTGCAGCTTTCCTGACAACTCCTCGCGCTCTCTCCTGCTAAGAACTGTAGCCCTTTTCTGAGTTTTTGGAACCTTCTGCTACCATATCCACCACTTCCACCACCAGATCCATAACCACCACCATAGGGGCTGCCCCAGTTTCTTCCACCAAAACTACCCCCCTTCATGGGTCCATAATTTGATTGCTGTTGTCCACTGTAACTTCCAAAATCATTATAGTTTCCGCCTCCACCATAGTTACCGCCAAAACATCCCCCTTCATTGTAACCACCGTATCCTCCACCACCGCCACCATATCCACCACCTTGGTTTCCATATCCTGGTCCACCACCACCACCATAGCCTCCTCTACTATTATAACCGGGACCACCGCCATAGTTGCCACGATCACCTCCAAATCCATTATATCCACATCACCTCCTCCATAACGACCTCTGCTGCCACCACCACCGTAGCCTCCTCTTCCACCAAAGTTCCCACCACCACCTCCAAAGTTTCCTCCGCGACCTCCAAAGTCACCTCCGCCACCTCCAAAGTCCCCTCCGCCACCTCCAAAGTCACCTCCGCCACCTCCAAAGTCACCTCCGCCACCTCCAAAGTCACCTCCGCCACCTCCAAAGTCACCTCCGCCACCTCCAAAGTCCCCTCCGCCACCTCCAAAGTCACCTCCGCCACCTCCAAAGTCACCTCCGCCACCTCCAAAGTTCCCTCCGCCACCTCCAAAGTCACCTCCGCCACCTCCAAAGTCACCTCCGCCACTTCCAAAGTTTCCTCCCCGACCCATGAAATTGCCAGATCCACCTCCGCGGCCGCTGTGACCCAGCAGACTGCATTTCTTGTTTGGAAAGGGCCTTTTTCACTTCACAATTATGCCCAACCAACTGAGCTACCCAGGCAGGGCAGTCACCAGGTTTTATGATGCTCACAGCTGGCCAGTTGGCTCACAGCCGCCCAGGCGTTGTCCTAGAGCGGCCCTCAGCGCCTCTTCAGCTGATATGAGTGGCCTCCTCATAGCCCCTCTCATCCATCTTCTCCTCCCCCCACTGCTACCAGGTCTCCCCCAAAGACATCCATGTGCGCCCCTCTCTGCGTGCAAACCACCGCCAGCCCCAGGCTGTGCAGGATAAACTCCAAGCCATTTCTCCTGGGGGAAGCACAGGGTCGATGACCCTCTCCCTTCTGTCCTCCAAGTAGAGCCCCTTCCACGTTCCAGCCTCTTCCCCACGGAAACTTCCTTTCTAGAATAGACCATCTGCTCTTGCTCCCCCCTCACCACCACCCCGCCCCCCGTGTGAAACTTCAGCAGGCGATAGAATATTCCGGCAACGCTGCTCACCTGGCCACCTCCCGCCCATCCCACCAGGTCCTGTTCAGATGTCACCTCCTCCAGGAGGCTGTCCCTGGCCCCCAGACCAGAGGTGCTGGCACACATTTAACCACTTGCTCTCCAGGAAGGAAGCCCTGATTTGTGGCATTTGCCAATTTCCATGGTGTAAATTCTCCCACCATGGCCACTCTCACCCTCCCAATGTGCCCTCACTGAACACGAGC
This sequence comes from Myotis daubentonii, assembly GCF_963259705.1. Lineage (NCBI taxonomy): Eukaryota > Metazoa > Chordata > Mammalia > Chiroptera > Vespertilionidae > Myotis > Myotis daubentonii. The sequence continues at coordinate 3,908,320 of NC_081841.1, forward strand.
TGGGAAGAGGCACTCACCATCAACTCCCCTCAGCTGATGTGAGTCGGTTCCAGCTCACAGCTGGTGGATGAGCCTCGTCTCGCCTCACATCAAAGCATTCCCCTCAGTCAAAGTATTGATTCCAGCCCGACCTTCGTGGCTCAGTGGTTGAGTATCTACTGAAAGGGCGAGGACTACGCCCTCCACCTTGCCCTAGGGTAAGGGCTATGCCCTCCATCTTGCCCCAGGGTAAGGGCTATGCCCTCCATCTTACCTTGGCCATGTGCTCAGCAAGGCTTCTTCCCGGAAGCCAAGCCTCTGCTAGCCACACCCAGGAAGTCGCCATAGATATGACCACATCCTGTGTAACAAGACACCGACTTGCGCCTGGCCAATCGGCAGGGCCCACAGTCCTTTCTCCTCCCCTTACCCCAACCCCCTATAAAACCTCTCTCCACACAGAGTGTTCTCTCTCTCTCTCTCTCTCTCTCTCTCTCTCTCTGCCGCTTGCCGTTGTGTCGGTGAGTGTGGTGGACGGGGAGCTCAAGCTAGCTTGAAATGAGGGACTCTTTGCTTCTGCATAGGACTCGCTGGCTCCCTGGTGGGCCCTTGGGAATCTTGAAATCTGGGCACAACACTACCTGTGAACTAGAAGGTCACGGTTCGATTTCCAGTCAAGGGCTCATGCCCGGGTTGCGGGCTTGGTCCTCAGTGTAGGCCGTGCAGGAGGCAGCCGATCAGTGATTCTCTCTCATCATTGATGTTTCCATCTCCTCCCTTCCTCTCTGAAATCTATATATATATATATATATTTAAAATGACCAGATGATGGACTGACAGGGGCTGAGGGCTGGTGTGGGGGGACCGAGAGGAGAAGACGTGTCTGAGAGAGCAAGGAGGTGAAGTCCGCGAGACTTGCTGGCGGGTGGGTGGGATGTGGGAGAGGTGAGGGCCCAACAGGGTTGATGCCACCGTGGCGAGGGGTTGAAATGGGAACCCGTAGCCTCTGGGCGGCTGCACCAGGCTCCGCTGGGAAGGAAGCCAGGCTCCCTGTGCACGGGGCCACCTGCAAGGCGCGGGCTGAGGGGAGAGGGCCCCGGGGAGGGGCCTAGCGGAGCCCGAGGGAGGGATGGGTTGAGAACCAGAGTCCCCCTGAGGGTGACCAGTCAGCAGGCAGGAGCCGAGGCCACCTAGAGTTCCTGGTCAGCTGTCTGATGCCGCCAGGAAGTCAGAGGTCAGCCTGCGAACACCGAACACCCACTGTGTTTGCAGGCGGAGCTGTTTCTCTCGGGAGATCTCGGTCCCCCGAGGGCGCAGCCACCGCCACCGGGCTGCCCGGCAGCTCCTCTACCTCATCTCGGAGACGCAGGAATCCAGTTTTCCCTGCGCTCCAGCCTCCATCCCAAACTTGGTTACGTGAATTCCTTTCGACAACGTAAACTGTAATTACCGATTTCTGAGGGCTGATCCGAGAACAATGCCTCGGAAAGTTTGTTCTTAAAACTGCTCTGGAATGCCAGGCAGGGCCCCGGTGTCTGCCTGGCAGCCTGGCTCCATTCCTGCTCGAAGTCTGCTGCGCTGCTTTTGGTTTCTCCCCAGGGCTTTGCTGGTGGAATTTGGAAACCCCCTCCTGTTGGTGATAAATAATCTCCCAAGACAAGCGGATGTTTGACCTCCGTCCTCGGCTGGGACGCAGGGCGTGGCTGCCCCTCCCAGGGGGACACTTCCTAGGTGACTCCTCCCCCTGGGCAACCAAGGTGACCCCGCCCAGGGGGCCTGAAGGAGCCTCGTCCGGGCGGTTTTGTGCAGCCACCAGAGGCCACGAGTCTGTCCTTCTTTTCCATGACACAGTTCCTGCCCCAGAGCACCTCCCCCCTCCCCCCCTGCCATTGCCCAGACCCTCAGCACCCCAAGTCCCCAGCCCCCCGCTTCGAATTCATGCTTTTTGATTACACAGAGAAAGCAAACACTCCTCTCTATTTGTGTTTGCCTCTTTGTTAATCCTCACCCCAGGATATTTTTTCCATTGATTTCTGAGAGAGTAGAAGGGAGGGGGAGGAGGGAGAGAGACAGAAACACTGATGTGAGAGAGATACATTGAGTGGTTGCCTCCTGCACCCGCCCTGACCAGACCGGGGATCAAACCTGCAACCCAGGTACATGCCCTTGACCGGGAATCGAACCCGAGACCCTTCGGCGCTGGGGGGGGGGGGGGACGCTGTAACCACTGAACAACACCAGCCAGGGCTCTAATTTGTTAACGACAATAAAAGAAGCAAAACACACATCCCAACGGATTAAGGTCAATAAAAATTCCAAAGAGGCCGAAACCGGTTTGGCTCAGTGGATAGAGCGTCGGCCTGCGGACTGAAAGGTCCCAGGTTCGATTCCGGTCAAGGGCACGTACCTGGGTTGCGGGCACATCCCCGGTGGGAGATGTGCAGGAGGTGGGAGATGTGCAGGAGGCGGCTGATCGATGTTACTCTCTCATCGATGTTTCTAACTCTCTCTCTCCCTTCCTCTCTGTAAAAAAAATCAATAAAATATATATATTTTTAAAAAAAATTCCAAAGAGTCATAGGACAGTCATCTTTCTTATATTACAACTCTCTTCAAATGCCTTATGCTAACTTTTTGGTGTTTCCTTATAGCCATAACCTTTCACAGGGTGAATTTATTCAAAGTAACTGTCGTTATTTCAGCGATTAATTTTTGATGCTCACATCATTATAGCTTGGCTAGCATTGGGGAAGCTTCCATGGCTCCCTTGTCTCTCCTCTGCTCCCCCAAACTTTCTGGGGGTGGCCTCCCTTCCCGGCCTCGTTTTCCTCCTTTGCTCCGAGGAATCCTGGTCTCCTTTCAAGGGAGGAGAAGGCAGTTAGTTGGATGCTCCTGAGCCGCGGGTTGCTGTGGCATTGGGGCCACTCTTGCCAGAAACAAAGCCGGAAACACCTCCATGCTAGTCAGGTCAGAAGTTGACAGTAAGTCCTTTCCGCGGGTGGTTTTGTTAACAATCTTGTCATTAATCCGATATTGACAGGATCTGGCCGCCAGCGAGCCAGCAAGCGGGTCACTATGACACTGGCCAGGCCCGTGGGATCCGTAGGAACAGGAAGCAGAGAGCAGGCGGGGGACCAGGAAGGGAAGGATCAGAGCAGAGAGGAGGTGACTCCTTCGGGGCGCTGGCTGAGGGTGAGAGAATTCGAGGTCACGAGGTCATGATGTCACGAGGGGGGGTGTTTTCAATTTTTCTTGTCTTGTCTCCTTTACGAAGGTGGGAGGGGCTCCACCGCTTCTGGGCGGAGCCGAAAGTGCGGGCAGTTGGAAAGTGTCCATTAGGGTTCTTCTGTGGAGGGAAAAGAATCTAGCTCATCTGGTTAAACTGAGCTGTGTAATAGGAAGCCCGGGGGCCCCTGGGGCAGCCCCGCGGGCAGAGGCTCCTGGGGTGCCCAGTTCCCCTCTGGGTGACCCCTGGCCCGGCCTCCCCAGGGTGGGCTTTGTTCTGAGATGGACTGCCCCCCCCCCCCACCCCATCGTGTGGTGGCGAGACACCAGGAAGCTCTAGTGTGCACACCCCCCACTCCTAGTCCAGGAGAGAGACCCGCACCCAGAGCCCATGCGGGAGAAAGGACACATCTGTCCCCCAGACTTCTACGGGAGGCCAGTTTACAGATGGGTAAACTGAGGCCAGAGCAGGGCCTCTTCCTCCATGCCCTCCCTCCCCCACACCGCCCCAAGAACCAGGCCAGACCAGACTAGGAGGGATTTGGCCTCAGGGTCTGCTGAGGGCTTAGGGCCAGAGAAACTGGAATTCCCATCTCTGCCCACTTTAACATGACCTGGGGGCGTGGGCCAGTCCCCATCTTGGCCTCAGTCTCTTTGTCTGTAAAGTAGGAGTGATGACAGCCTGACCTGGGAGTGAGCTTGACAAGCTGCTGGAGGCAGAGCCAGGAAGGGCGTGTGGGGCTGGCGCAGCCCCAGCGGCTCCCAGGAGAAAGCATCTCCTTCGCAGTTCTCTTCTCTCCGCTGCTGGATGCAGGTCCGGGGGCCAGTGGCTGCCGGTCTGACCTGGGGACCTCTCTGCCCGCCTGCGACTCTCGCTTTACAGCAAGGAGCGGGCAGGAGGGGCTCGGCCTCAGACAGGCACCGGGACCCCCAGGGCCCGCGAGCATTGCTTTATTCTCATTTCTCCAGGAAAGGAGAGGGAGAGAGAGAGAGACAGAAACATCCCTAATGAGAGAGAATCATGCATCGGCGCCTCCTGCACACCCCACACTGGGGATCGAGCCCAAACCTGGGGCATGTGCCCTGATCGGGAATCGAACCTAGACCTCCTGGTTCATAGGTCAACCCTCAGCCACTGAGCCACGCCGGCCGGGCACTTCATTGTCATTTCTGCTGCTGCCTTCTACGCTAGCTTAGTGGTCAGGGTGACCCCTGGAGGGCAGTGATTCAAAGGTTCCTTTTCAAATGCATTTATTGGAACGAAAAAGCCACCGTAAAGAAAAGGTATCGTGGACAGAAAGGGCGCATGTTTATTCGTGCCACATGTGTTTGCTGAGTGCCCGCTACTCTGTTCCAGACACTGTTCCAGGGGGAGACACAGCAGTGAGCACGGAGCAGGAAGCCCTGCCCACGGAGCTCATTCTAGCACAGGGGACGGCGAGAAAATAACGTAAAGCATGTCACGCGGGCGACGCATGTGTGGGGACGGCCAGGGCGGGAAGGCAGTCCTGGGGAGTGCAGGGTGGGTGTGTCCGGGTTGAAATGGGGGATCAGAGACGCTGACATTGAGGCTTGAACCTGAAGGAGGTGAGGGAGGGAGCCAGGCCGGAGGCAGCCAGAGGAGAGGCCCTGGGGAGGGCGAGGCAGAGATAGCGAGGAGGCCGGTGGAGAAGAAGGGATGAGGTGGGAGGCATCAGAGGTTGTCTGTGTTCAGGGAGGAGCCGCTGGTGGGGCTGGGGCCAAGGAGGAGTGGGATCCGACCCGGTTCCACCATCACCCGTTGGTGCTGTTAGGATAGGGGCGGGGGAGAGGCAGGAATGCCGTGAGAGTGGTCCCTGCGTGCAGCCTGGGGAGAGCCTGAGACGTGGACGAGGGGTGAGGTGAGATGCGTGGCTGCTGGCCACGTGTGGGCATCTCCTGATCGTGTCTCCAAAGCCGGGGACCTCGCGACAGCGTCAGGGTCAGAGGAGCCTGGGGGTGGCCAGGGAGGAGGAGGAAGGGGAGGAGCAGAGGCCAGGGTGGTGTCTGGAAGCCACGAGAGGAAGGTGCTCCAAGGAGGAAGGGAGCAGCCCCGAAACCCTGGAGGTGTCAGGGGAGGAGGATGCAGACTCGCAGGGACCTGGTGACGGGCATCGTGGGACGGATTTGGTGGATTAGTTGGGGGGGGGGCCCTAGTTGAGAGTGGGTATAGGAAGATGGGAGGACAGCCTGCAGACGGCTGGAGACCACTCTGGCAGGACGTTGGCTATAAAGAGGAGAAAGTGCCCGTCCTGGGTGACTCAGTGGTTGGGTGGCCATCTATGAACCAGGAGGTCACTGTTTGATTCCTGGTCAGGACACATGCCGGGGTTGCAGGCTCGAACCCCAGTAAGGGGCGTGCGGGAGGCAGCTGATGGATCGATCAGTGATTCTCACCATTTTGATGTTTTCTCCCTCTCCTTCTCCCTTTCCTCTCTCTAAAGTAAAAACATATTTTTTAAAAATGAGAAAGTGAGGCAGCAGTAGCTGGGGGGGTGGGGGGGGCAGAGGGGTCATACCGGGGTTTCTGTTTTACGGTGGGAGGGGGTGGGAATGACTGTGGTCAGTGCTGGCTCCGAGGGCGGATCTGGGGGACCCGCGGGAGGCCCGGGCCAGCCTGGTCCTGGGGGGATTCTCTTCTGATTCATTCATTCGCAGGGGCGTCCCGGGCGCCCCTTGTTGCCAGGCCGCTCCGGGGCTGGCATGGCGTGTCTCCGTGAGCTCAGGGGCCTGGGCACCCGGTCACCGCCTGAGCGAGACGATGGGCGGGAGGAACCGACCGGGGGAGAGTGAGCGAAAGGACCGGCGGGCGCAGGCAGCAGGGGCGCAGGCGGGGAGTTCTGGGATGGACCTAGGGGAGGCGCCCCAACACTGACACTGCCCTGCCTGTTTCCTCATCTGTTAAACGGGGAGAATGGGGTTATACACCCACAGAGCAGGCGGCTGGAGGCACGGGAGCGCTCCCTGCTTCTGGCCCGGGGGCCGCGGCCGGTGCCGGTCCAGCCCCGCGCGCGCCGGGGCGCCGGGAACCAGCGGGGACGACTGGCGGGCGGGCGGGGCGGCGCTGACCACGCCCCGGGCCGGAGGGGCGGCGCTCGGGCCGGCAGGGCTCGGGGCAGCCTTGGCCGCCGCGGGAGCCGGAGGTACGGGGGCCGCGCGGAGGGTGCGCGGCCGGGGGTCCGGACGCCGGCCGGGGTGCGCCCGGCCCAGGTGGGGAGGGACGGGAGGGACGGGAGGGCTCGGCCGCTGCCCGGCCACCTGCTCGGGGACCTGTGAGTGCGCACCGATGGGCGCGGCGGCCCCTCTGCCGCTGCCGCCTCCACCCACTGCGCCCCGAAGTTGAGCGCGGCGCGCGGCTGCACCGGGAGCCCCAGCCCTTCTGCGGAGCGCGCCCCGCCCGAGCCCTCGGGTAGCGCCACACGGCCGGGGGCCGCGGGGGGAGAGGGTCCGGGGGCCGCGGGGGGAGAGGGTCCGGGGGCCGCGGGGGGGAGAGGGTCCGGGGGCCGCGGGGGGAGAGGGTCCGGGGGCCGCGGGGGGAGAGGGTCCGGGGGCCGCGGGGGGGGGGAGAGGGTCCGGGGGCCGCGGGGGGAGAGGGGCCGGGGGCCGCGGGGGGAGAGGGGCCGGGGGCCGCGGGGGGAGAGGGTCCGGGGGCCGCGGGGGGAGAGGGTCCGGGGGCCGCGGGGGGGAGAGGGTCCGGGGGCCGCGGGGGGAGAGGGTCCGGGGGCCGCGGGGGGAGAGGGTCCGGGGGCCGCGGGGGGAGAGGGACGGGGGCCGCGGGGGGAGAGGGACGGGGGCCGCGGGGGGAGAGGGGCCGGGGGCCGCGGGGGGAGAGGGACGAGGGGGGCGGGGAGAGAGGGACCGGGGAGTGACGGGCCGGGGGCGAGGGGCCGGGGTCCCAGCGCGGGCCCCGCCCGCCCAGCGCGCCGACCTGGGTGAGCCGCGCCGCGGCGTCTGGGGCGCAGGAGGTCGCGGGAGGCCTGGCCCCGCGGTGCTCGCCCCCAGGTCCCCTAAGTGCGGCGGGGGGTGGGGGTGGGGGGCCGCCGGCCCGAGGCTGCTGGGGCGGGAGATGCTTCGGCTTCGGGCGCACGGAGCCGGGACGGCAGGGCTCTCCAGGTGGGGGGCCGGCCGGGGTAGGAGCTGGGAAGTCGGGAAGTCAGGCCTCCGCGCTGCCTCTCGGACCCGGATCCTCGGGGACCCTTCCTTCCTGCGGCTCCTCTCCCTCGAAGCCTCCAGAGGGACCTGGGAGCTGGGATGTGCGCGGCGAGGTCCGGTCTCGGTCTGGGAGTCCCCCCCTCTTCACTGGCTGGGCAGTGCCCTGGCCTCAGTTTCCCCATCTGATCCCTGGGGTGGCAGTTCCCACCGCCTTGCCAGACTCCGCTGAGCCTCTGGCTCCGAGAGGGTTAAAAGCCACCTCCCTGCCGCTCTCGGGACACTCATCTCCCCCAGATACTGATCAATCGGTCCTCTGTGCAGGCCCGCAGAGTCACCAAAGACACTTATCCTCACTCACTAAACGCCCTGGAGCACCTGGTGGGACCCCACCCAACCGACCCAACCGGGCCTGGCCTTCCTGTTCTCTCCTCCGGGTGCCCCAGGGCTTCCCTTTAGTCACCTCCCAAAGAAGGGGGACCACCCTGCCCCGGCCACGAAGCAGGGCCCGGGCTGGCCGGGACTGCACCCCCCTGCTCACCCCGGCACTCCGGTTCCCACTGCGGAGATCCCCCAAGAGGGAGCCCCGATCAGGCCCCAACACAAAGGGAAAGAAAGGGGGAGTCCAGCTGGAACCCTCTCTGTGGTTCTTTTCCTCTCGGGCCTGGGCGCCTGTCCCTGCCTGTCTGCGGGACATCTCAGGGTCAGAGGACAAACTCCCAAATGAAACTTCTTTCTTTTTTTAAAAAATATATTTTTATGGGTTTCAGAGAAGAAGGGAGAGGGAGAGACAGAAACATCCATGATGAGAGAGAACCACTGATGGGCCGCCTCCTGCACGCCCCCCACTGGGGATCGAGCCCCCAACCCGGACCTTTGCTCTTGACCAGAATCAAACCCAGGACCCTTCATTCCACGGTCCGGCGACGCTCTATCCACTGAGCCAAACCAGCCAGGGCCCAGATGAAACTTCTTAAAAGCGTGTTTTGTTTCCTCGTACCCATCGAAGCCTGCTAGCTACCTGGGTGAGCGGGGTTGTGCGGAAGTGTGTGTGAGGGACCCGACCCCACTGTGGCAGGGTCTGGACCCCACTGTGGCAGTGTCTGGAGAGTCTCATGTTACTGGCAACATCAGGAAGTGGTGACCCACAACCAGCACATCAGCCCTGCCCAGCAGCTCAGCTCCAGACACCCAGGCCTCAGAGGAGGTAAGCCACCACCACCCACCCCCCCCAAGGTCTGTGTTGGGACCAGGATGGGGTGAGAGGAGGTGGCTGTCTGGGACTGAGAGAAGGGGCAGACGAGAAAGGAAAGCATGGCTCTAGCCCCGTGGTCCGCAAACTGCTGCTCGAGAGCCACACACTGGCTCTTTGGCCCCTTGAGTGTGGCTCTTCCTGAGCCTTAGGAGTCCCCTAATTAAGGTAATAACAATGTACGTACCTATATAGTTTAAGTTTAAAAAATTTGGCTCGCAAAAGAAATTTCAGTCGTTGTGCTGTTGATATTTGGCTCTGTTGGCTAATGAGTTTGCCGACCACTGCCCTAGCCAGTTGGCTCAGTGGATAGAGTGTTGACCTGCAGACTGGAAGGTCCCGGGTTCGATTCCGGTCAAGGGCACATGCCCAGGGTTGCGAGCTCGATCCCCAGTAGGGGGCGTGCAGGAGGCAGCCGATCCATGATTCTCTCTCAGCATTGATGTTTCTCTCTCTCTCTCCCCCTCTCCCTTCCTTTCTGAAATCAATAAAAATATATTTTTTTTAAAAAAAAGGAAGCTTGAGCCCTGGCCGGTTTGACTCAGTGGCTAGAGTGTCGGCCTGCGGACTCAAGGGTCCCAGGTTTGATTCCGGTCAAGGGCATGTACCTTGGCTGCGGGCACATCCCTAGTGGGGAGTGTGCAGGAGGCAGCTGATCGATGTTTCTCTCTCGTCGATGTTTCTGACTCTCTCTATCCCTCTCCCTTCCTCTCTGTAAGAAATAAATAAAATATATTAAAAAAATTAAAAATTAAAAAGGAAGCTTGAAATGTGGAAACAGCTCTTCCCCTCCCGCCCCCCCCCCCCACCAGCGGCTGCCCCTCGGGGTTCTGTCTCCTGCGGGTGGGGTGGAGGGCTATGCTTGCGACCTGTCCACCCAGCTCTGCCCCCTGTGCTCTCTGGAATGCACTGCCGGCGCCCAGCCCAGCCCATCGGAGGTGCTGCCAAATGTGCTTGAAGGAATGAAGTAACAGAAGTAGGAGGGCAACCTCCATAGTTGCGTCACTTGGAGATAGTGGATGATGATTGTTACGATTTGCCCCTTGTGCCAGGCATATTGGAATATCTTGGCTCTATAAATGTTTCAAACTCCTCCCCGCTCTCAACATTGTTTTTTATGTTTTCAACACTTACATATTGTTACGTTATGTCCAGTTAATGGGTCTCAGGACACGTGGAGTGTTTATATGTGGTGCTTGCCCTGAATGCATGCGTAAATGCATATGCCGCTGGCTGTCCCGGCGTTCCGTCTGTCCGTCCGTCCGTCCGCCCGTCCCGGGCATAGGAGCCTCCAGGAGGGCCGCCCCTAGAGCAGCTGGCTCTCTGGCGGGACCGCGGTGTGCGTCCCGTTACTTCCTAGGAACGGAATCCCTGCGTCGAGGCTATGCAGGACCGCGGTCTCTGGGTGTTTGCGAGTCCCTTGTTTGGGCTCATCCGTGAGCTCCTTGTCTCTTGTCTCTCTGGCCGACAGCTTCTCCCAGGTTCTGGTTCGGCGCTGATCTGTGCTGCTGCCCGTGTGTTTAAAGAACATGTTTTCTTGCTTGTTCTGCTCGATCTGTGTGTGCGCTTTGTGATAAAGGAGACATTTATGAGCTGGTGGGAAAGAGCCAGAAGAGGGGTCGGCGGAGAAGCAGGGCGGGTACACCGACCTACCGAGGTCCCAGGGGATGCGGGGAGGGGGAGGGGCTGGCCCTGGTCCGGAGGGACCTGAGCCGGGGAGGCAGGGGCTGGAAGCGTCAAGAGAGGGGGTTCTGGGCCTGAGTCCCAGTTCCCTGTGCGTTTGCTGGCCCGCTCCCCTCGGGCCCTCCCTGCTCCCCTGGGAAGAGCAGGAGTTATCACCCCTTTGACAGACTTCCGGGGGGGGAGGGGAGCGCCGTGTTCAGGGCCAGTCAGGTGGTGCCTGGCAGGGCTGGGTGCCCTTGAGAACCCTTCCTCTGGCCCCGGTGCCTCGTGGCTGTCAGGACGAGCACCGGCCTTCCTCTGTCCGCAACTGGGTGAGCCTGTCCCTTCCTCTCCTTCTGCCTTTGTCTTCTTTCTGGACAGACCCCCGTGGGTCCAGGGGCTTCCAGCAGAAGCCGAGTGGACCCCAGGCCTAGCACAGCCCCCGTCCTTTCCAGGCGGGCGCCCACACACCCTCTCGGTGCCCACTCTCGCCCACCGGGAGCTCCGGAAGCCACACAGCCTCTGCATGTCACACCTGGGCGACGTCTGAGCTGGCGAACACAGAGCCCATGGACAGGCTCCCATGGTGGGAACTGGCTGGATTAGAAACAGCAGGAGCCACTGGCCTGGATGTAGACACAGCGGGGAGAGGCCCCCCACCTCTGGGTGTCTCCTGGCTTCATTTGCTCCCTCCCACGGTCTCCAAGGCAACCCCTTGAGCTGAGGGCAGGCTTCCACCAACTGAGCCCCCAGCTCAGCGCCGGGCACTTCGCTACCTGATCTCATTTCACCCTCTCAGCCACCCTGAGCTGTCATTCCCATTCTATAGATGAGAAAGCTGAGGCTTGGAGTCAAGCGCCTGTTAACGTAAAAACCCATTGAAACCTGTAAAGAATTTTTGTGAGTTTATTTGAGCCAAACCGTTGACATATGCCGGGAAGCAGAACCTCAAGGAATCGAGATAGTGCTCCGGAGAATGGCAGGGTTACAATCCGTATTTAAACATGAAATTCATTGGTGACAGATTTAAGGAGGTGGGATTAAGTGAAGTGGGGAAACCTCTGTGATAGGATAAAAAGTAAAATGATGGACACATACTTAGGTGGGTGCAGGAACAATTAACATGATGATGAAGGAGTCTGTGGTATCTGTCCTGGGACGCAGCACACCTGGTTGTGCCCCAGGGGCCCCAGAAAAAGGGAAGTCACAAGTTACCCAGACATCCCAGGGACATGTTATCATAGATGCAAAAAGACAGATAGGCTCAGTTACGGTAAAGGTTGACCTTATCAGTGAAGATATCGGCTTAGGACGTAACTGCCCACCATAACTGCTTTTTAGTTAAGGTTTAATTTCAGACCATCCTGTGTGGTTACTTTAGGTCTGCAAAACTGCCATGCAGGCCTCTCCTGAGCTTGTCAGGTCAGCATGTGGCCCCTTTCTTTCACACGCCCTTCTTGGTCACAGCGAGACTTGGGCCTCCGGCCCCAGGGCGGTCCCAGGTGAACTGGGCTGGGTCACAGGCAGACTCCTCTTACCTGCAAAGCGGGTTCGAATCCCAGTGGTGCCTCGGTTTCCTCGGGACAGTTGGGACAATTAAGCACGTTTTTGCATGAAAACCACGTTGACCAGTGGCGGTGCCATAAGCCCTTAGGAACACAGTGTTGTTGGATCACGTAGCTCCTCACCTGCCGGGAGATTCCATGTGTGTTAACTTGGCCACCTGCCTCCTCCCGGAGTGAGAGGATGGGCACCCGAGACTGGAGAGAACGTGGATGTTTTGTTGTTCTTGTTAATCCCAACCTGATACGTTTCCACTGATTTTGAGAGAGCGGAAGGGAGAGCCAGAGAGAAACATCGATGGGAGAGAAACACATGGATTGGTTGCCTCCTGCACCAGCCCCAACCAGGGCCCGGGCCGGGAAGGAGCCTGCAACTGAGGTACGTGCCCTTGACCGGAATGGAACCCGGGACCTTTCAGTCCATAGGCCGACGCTCTATCCACTGAGCCAAACCGGCCAGGGCGCCAGCATCTTGTTAAATGAAACATAAACAAGGTGTAGAAGGCACGTGTACCTGGTCGCCTTTTGTGGGTCACCTGTGTGGGCTCTGGGTGAGCGCGGCTCCGTGTCAGGCATCGAGAAAGAGCCAGAGAGACTACAACAAAGGCCACAGGAAGACGGGCTGTCACATGCCCTCCCTCCAGTCTCCGTGGCTCCAAGTGCCTTCAAGATAAAGAGCGAAGCAGGAGGTGTCACGCAGGGCGGTGCCTGGACCCCCCACCCCACACTCGCACGCACCTCTCTCTTAAGACCGGGCACAGGCAGCCCCACCGGCTGTGCTAAAAGTTGGGGTGTTCACGTTGTGCAAATACAGACAAGACTTGAAGGTCTGAAGACAGAGCGAAAGCCGCCCATTATCCTCACAGCCAGGAGGAAAACCATCATCGCATTTTAGTGGCTTCTTGGCAAATGGCAGCTCTTCTTACCTATTATGGTTGGGAGGCAGCTGGGTGGAGGGAGGGACGCGGAGAAGGGGACACTGCTCGTTGCAGACGCGGAGAATTCCTAGAAGCTGGTGGCTCTGAGCCGGGAGCAGAGCTGGTTTTCCTTTCACGGTTTTGCCGTCATTGTCAGAGGCGCTGAGAGTGTCAGGACGGTTTTCCTTTACCCCCCCTCGCTCGGGCATGGGGTGCCCGCCGTGTGCCAGGCCCTCCCCGGTTCAGCGTCATTTAGTCTTTGGCTGGGCGGGCAGCATCGGGCTCAGCGGCCGCTTTCCTCTGCTGCCAGTTCACTCCAAGGCCAGGTTCACCCTGGTCATTCCCTCAGGACCCACCCAGCGGCTTCGAGGGTCTGCCCCTGGTCTAGGCTGTGGGTGAGGCTCAGGGTTTAGGGGTCGTGCTGCTCACTCACCCACTCATTTTAAAAATATATATATTTTTATTGATCTCAGAGAGGAAGGGAAGGGAGAGAAAGATAGAAACATCAGTGATGAGAGAGAATCATCGATGGGCTGCCTCCTGCACACCCCCCTACTGGGGATCGAGCCTGCAACCCAGGCATGTGCCCAGTCCAGGCATGTGCTGCAATCCAGGTGGCTTCCTGGAGGTGGCTGCTCTGCTCACACAGGTCAGGAGAGACTCCTGGAGAAGGAGGGTCTAAGACTTGGGAGCAGACAACCCTGCCTCTCACAGATTAGCTACGCGGCCTTGAGACGGTGCCCTTCCTCGGCACCTTTGTCTTCTCATTTGGAAAATGGGGCTGCAGTGCTAGCGGGGTGGGGGGCCGGGGCGCCTGCTTTGTTCTTGGCCGATGGCAAGCACTTCCTCTGGACTGTGGTTTGATGGTCCTGGGGGGGGGGGGGGGCGGGGGAGAGGTATTTTGGGAAGAGGGAGGAGCTTATTGCAAAAACCTGGAATTCCCAGAGCCTGGTGGTTTGAGCAGCAAAGCAGAGGTCAGCGTGGCTGGTCAGGAAGCTGTGGGCTGGCGGAGAGGGAGAGGTGTGGGGAGGTGTCTGTGTGATGAGAGGTCCTTCCCCTCCCCCCCTCCCTGCGCCTCGCTCTCCTGGTTTATCACAGTGGCCTCGTGACTGCTTTCTTGTTGCCACATGTCCTCTGTGGTCGAGTCTCAAATGGCAGCCAGGCAGGAAAGATCTCTAAGATCTAAATCACACTATAGCCTTTCCGCCGCAGGGTCTCCCAGCGGCACCTCCTCCCAATCAGAGAGGCAAGTCCTTCCAGTGGCCCCAGGGCCCCCAAGGCCGGCTGCCCTGTTCTCTCTCTGCCCTCCTCTCCTGGTATCGCCCTTCCCTGCCTTGCTCACCCTGATGGTCCATCAACACCTGGGCACATGGCCCCAGGGCCTTTGCACTGACCGTTTCCCTCCCTGGACACTTCCCCCCAGGCACCCCCAAGGTTTGCACAAATGTCAGCTTCTCAGAGAGACTATCCCTAACCGTTCTGTATAAAGCCCCCCTCACCCCCGCCCACAGTCCTCCCAGCCCAGTTTCCCTGCTGCCTTTTTCTCTGTAGCATGTCTCACCACCGGAGATATTTCTTCACTTGTTCTTATTCTCCCACTACAATGTCAGCTCCGTGAACGAAGCCAATGACCCTGTCCGATTTGTTCACTGCTGTGTGTATTTCCATTTGTTCACTTGGTGAGGGGCCTGGCACATAGTAGGTGGTCAAGCATTTGCTGCGTGAATGATCGAGGTGCTGGGAGTGATGCCAAGGGCTTGAGCAATCTCTTTCCAAGATGATGTGTTGTGGGTTTTTTTGTTTGTTTGTTTTTTGATTTTGTTTTATTGCTTAAAGTATTACAAAGAGTATTACATATGTCTCCCTTTTTTCCCCCCTTGACCGTCCCCCGGCCTCCCCTACCCCCCAGTGTCTTGTGTCCATTGGTTATGCTTATATGCATGCATACAAGTCCTTTGGTTGATCTCTTGCCCCGCCCCACCCGCCCAAGATGATGTTTTATATCAGGTCGAGCAAGGATGCTCGTATCCGTGCGTGACCGTCCCCCTGGCCTCGTCATCTGTCTGTGCTGTTCGCCTGGCCCCCGGGGCAGGTGGCCCTGAGGTACCCTGTCCAAAGATGCCAGTGGTGACGGGCTCTGGCGGGATGGACAGAGCCGGGGCCGGAGACCAGATCCGGAAAGTCTTCCTAGAGGAGTCCGTAGGCACTGTCCTTTCCAAGCTCTTCATGTCACCGAGGAAGAACTTGAGGCTCAGAATTGGGGGGGAGGGGTCAGACTCCGAGGTCGCAGAGCAAGTGTGGACAGACAGAAGCCAGGCCCCTCGCTCAGCTTGCAAGACCCAGTGAGCAAGACTGTTCACAGTAAGCACAGCCTCCTTTGCAAAGGAGGCGGCCACGTGGACACACTCACTTCCCATTTATAGAGCAGTCAGCACCGAAACAAGAAATTGTTTTTTTAAATTAAAAAAATTAAAAAAAAAAAAAAAAGCCTGGCCAGTGTGGCTCAGGGGTTGAGCATCTACCTATGAACCAGGAGATCACTGGTTTGATTCTGGTCAGGGCACGCGCCCAGGTTACAGGCTCAATCCCCAGTAGGGGGCGTGCAGGAGGCCGCCGACCAGTGGTTCTCATTATTAATGTTTCTATCTCCCTCTCCCTTCCTCTCTGAAAACAATTTAAAAAATATATATATAATGAGCCCCCCCTATTGGCAGTGCTGTGCATGTGTTTGGGGTGGGAGGTGGGGTGGCCCTCTCTTTCGCTGCCCATTGCTTTTTGCTTTAATACTTACAGGAAAACAGGAGAAGGTGAGGCAGCCTGGGAACTTGCTCCCCAGGGGAGTGCACTGGGGACTCCTGGTTCAGGCCAGAATGTCCAGGTGCCTCTGCCGTGGCGTTTCATTGGCCAAACACGATTTTATCTGATCTGGAGTTCTCCCTGCTAGAGCGCCTCTGTGATCTGGGCACAGCAAGTGACCGGTCCGGGAAGCCCGGCCCCACTGGCCACCCTGGCACGCCAGGAGGTCCCTGTGTGCGTGTGTGCGTGTGTGTGTGTGTGTGTGTTTGCACATGCCCAGAGCAAGCAGTGGGAGTCCGGGCTCACCGTGACCTACTGCCCCCTGAAGCTCAGGGAGGGTGATGTCCTGCTGACCCCGAGAAGCCCACCCCAGGCAGCGGACCGGCAGTCCAGCCTCCGGGGAAGAGCTGGAGTGAGCAGGGGAGGGGATGGCCTCGGGGGAGGGCGGAGGGTCTGAGACCTGGTGGGCAGACCTGGGTGCTGTCTGGCCTCCTGTCACTGCCTGTGCAGCCTGGGAAGGCGGGAAGGTCACCTTTCTCTCTTGGGGCCGGTGAGTCCGCAGGTGCTTTCATAGGAAGAGTCCAAGGTCAGACCGTGAGGCAGGACAAGCCAGTGACACAGCTGTGACCCAGGTTCCCAAAGGCCTCCCCCAGGTCAGTGGCCACAGTGGATCCTGGCTTTGGGGGCAGTTTCGGGGTCATGTCCTTATTCATTTAGAAAATATGTATGTGAGCTCTAGGTCTGGCTCAGTGGATCGAGCATCGGCCCATGAACTGAAGGGTCCCGGGTTCGATTCTGGTCAAGGGCACGAACCTCACTGGCAGGCTCAATCCCCGGCCCTGGTCAGGGCATGAGCAGGAGGCAACCCATCGATGTGTCTCTCTCACATTGATGTTTCTCTCTCCCTCCCTCTCCCTCTCCCTCCCACTTTCTCTAAAAATCAATAGGAAAACATCCTCAGGTGAGAATGGACAAAATGAGTGTGTGTGCATGTGCGTGTGCGTGTGCGTGTGCTGGGTCTGTGCCGGCCACGTGGGACAGAGAGCAGCCTTGGGCCCTGCCGGCTGACACTGTGTCCCGGGCGATCAGTGTGTCCCAGTGTGTTTAGTCAGTCCCCTCAGGAAAGACCTGGAGGTAGTTTCTAATCGTTGGCAATTGCAAACAAATCTGTGACCTGTACAAACATCACTCCTCTGTCAGCTCAGGTCACGGAGCAGGATTGCGTGATGAAGGGCGACTGCGGGTGACTTTGATCGGCGGGGTTCCCGCGCCCTCGCCGCCGGAGCGGTGCCGGTGCCGAGCTGCCCACCAGCCGGGTGTGGGGCCCGGCTCCCTCCCTGCGGGGAGAACATCCCAAGGTTCTGCTGGCCTTCTGCCCAGCCCGCAGGTGAGCGATGCTGCCTGCGTGTCCGTGTGCCCGTCTCCTGCTCACAGAAAGATCCTCGGTCCTGCTTGCAGGTGTGAGGGTCATGTTTTGCGTGGGGGGGGGGGGGGTTTACTTCCGTGCTGGTATCTTGGGGGGCAGGACGAGGAGAAGTTTGTTTTTTCAAGGAGTCAAGTTTATTCATGTTTTCTTTCATGGCTCCTGGATTTCATACATAATTCAGAAATCTTTGCCAACTCTAAGGTTATAAAGGAATTCACCCGTCTTTTGTTCTGAAGTTCTATGGGTTTTATTGGGATTTTATCCTGGGGCGTGTTCTGAGGTATGAACTTGGCTTGTGCTTTTTTGTGGGGGGGAATATGAGTGGAGGTTTTAATTTTTTTTTTTAATCTTCATTGCCGAAAGTACTACATATGTCCCCCTTTTTTCCCCACGGACCCCCTCTAGCCCCCCCCGCCCCAGGCCTTCACCCCCCGATGTCTGGGCCCGTGGGTTATGTTTATACACACACAAGGTCTTTGGTTGACTACCTTCCACCCACCCTCCCCCGCCTTCCCTCCGCGGAACTCACCTGGTTCTTGTTCCCTCTAGAACAGGCATAACACACTCAAAGGCTAACACGGGCCAAATAAACGAGGTTTAAGTGTATGTGGGCCACACACGCACACAAAACCTTCACTTTTCATAGAAACATAGGTTTATTTCGATAGAGACATGCTGAATACAAAGGGCTGAAATAAGTGAGTCATCATTACCATAAAATAATAGAACGTTTTAATACAAATTAACATTTTTTCTTGAACATGAGCTTACCAGACACTGAAGAGCTGCACAAATGAATACGCGTCACGCCAATAAACCTATTTTTCTTGTTCTCTGAAAGCGAAGTGTTTCCTGTGGCGCACACCAAGGTCAGTCCAAGACTAATGACGTGGCCGTCGGCTGCTAAAATATCCGCTGCTGGTATTAGTGGAGAGAAATGGTGCGCCTGCGCGTAAGGCGTGTAAGGGAAATGAAGCGACACGATTAATCAGTCATTAGCGAATGTTGTAGTTCGTTATTAATAATTATATACAACAGGATACTGTAAAAATTAAGTTATGAAATTTTTATTAAAACGTTTCTTACATACCGCTATATTGGCTGGGCTGGCCGCGAGTTTGACGTGCTTGCTCTAGAACAGTGGGTGGTAGGGACTATCCCAGCCGTGGGCAAACTATGGCCCGCAGGCCGGATCCGGCCCGTTTGAAATGAATAAAACTAAAAAAAAAAAGACCGTACCCTTTTATGTAATGATGTTTACTTTGAATTTATATTAGTTCACACAAACACTCCATCCATGCTTTTGTTCCGGCCCTCCGGTCCAGTTTAAGAACCCCTTGTGGCCCTCGAGTCAGAAAGTTTGCCCACCCCCCGCTCTAGAAGCTACTCCAGTTGCCAACGTCTGCATGGAAAGCTCCGTCTGCCGTACTGATGGGAGACGCTGCCTGGCTGGCCGGGCTAGTGCCGCGTGACGGCTGTGATTTCTTTGGTTCCACCGCCCATTTGGCGGTTCGGATGACGCCGTTGTGTGAATCACTGAAGCTGTACCGGACGGTTCTCAATCTAGGAGGCCGGTCCTTCCTCGCTTGTGCCTCCTTCTCAGACTTTTCCTGCACGTTCTCGCTTGCTCACTTTTCTGCATGAACTCTCGATCGCGTACAGTTTATACGGCGGCTTAGAGAAACGCGGCATCGTTCTGACGCTGAGTCACCCACCCCAGAACCGTGGTTTGCCTTTCCACTCGTGCGAGTTTATTTTGTGCCTTTCGGGGACTTTCCATGTTTGCTCGCAGATTTTGAACATCTTTTGTGAAGTTGAACCCTGAGTACTGTAGTGATGGTTGTCATCAGTGGGGTCTTCTCTTTCATTACAACTTCTGTTTCTGCTTGTTTATATTTGTGTGTGTGTGTGTGTGTGTGTGTGTGTGTGTGTGTTACCACGTTTCCGCATTCTTTTTTTTTTTAATGTATTTTTATTGATTTCAGAGAAGAAGGGAAGGAGAGAAGCATCAATGATGAGAGAGAATCATTGATTGGCTGCCTCCTGTGTGCTCCCTACTAGGGATCGAGCCCCCAACCCCGGCATGTGCCCTTGACCGGAATCAAACCCGGGACCCTTCATTCCGCAGGCTGACGCTCTATCCACTGAGCCAAACAGCCAGGGCAGTTTTGATATTTTATTATTTTAACATGCTGCTGAATTTTATTCAATGTGCTTTATTTAGGATTATTACAGTAATATAAGTGATATTGGGCAATAGGGTACCTTATGAAATCTTTTTCGGGTTTTCATATCTGTTATACTTCAAACGTTTTTTTGAAGTTTCCTCTCGTATTTTGCTGCGGAACACTGTAAAAAAAAAACATTGGGTTTCTGTCCTTTAAGAGTTTGCTAGAAATTTTCTCTAAAAATATCTTGCTTTGGTGCTTTTGTTTTTTTAATATGTTTTTATTGATTTTAGAGAGGGAAAGACGGGGTGGAGGGAGAAAGAGAGAGAGAGAGAGAGAAAGATAGATGGATACAGCTGCCTCCTGCACGCCCCCTACTGAGGATTGAGACTGCAACCCGGGCATGTGCCCTGACCAGGAATAGAACCAGTGGCCTCTAGGTGCATGGAAGGGTGCCCAACCAACTTAGCCACACCAGTCAGGGCTGGTGCTTTTGGTTTTAATGCTCTTTTATGATTCTATTTCTTATGTTCAAGTTGGTCTGTCTGGATGATCTATCTCTTCCAGGAACAGTCCTCATTTATTATATTTGTCTAGAAATTATTTTTTTTTTCAGGTTTTAATTTTTATTTGCAAAGTACTATTCTGATTACAGTGTTTTCCTCTCCCTCTTTGGCTGCTTTCCCAAGTGGCTTTCCTCCTCATCTCTTGTTTTTTTAATTAGGTTTAATGGTGGTTTATATATTTTATTGAACTTTGTCCCAAAGAGCCAGCTTTTTCCCATATTTCTTAGGAGGCTTATCTGTTTTTCAAATTTGTTTCTGCTTTAATCGTCACTAATTCTTCCCTCATTCTTTCTGTTCATTTTATGATTCTTTTTCTAATATTTTTATCTGTTCTGTTGTAATTATTGCCTGTATTGGGAACCATAAACACTTACCTGACTGCTGCAGCTGTGTCCCGTAGAATAAGAGCCATGATGTTTTGATTGTCATTATTTTACGGAAATCCTGCAAATTCAGTTTGTATTTCCCTTTTGATTTAAGAATTGTTCAAGAGAGGTTGTTGTTTTCCCCCCAGTTTCTGGACTTTTAAATTAATTTCCAGTCATTTATGACCTTGTGGTCATAAAATAATCTGTCTTTTTTGTACTTTTGGATGTTCTTGAGTTTTTCGGTTTTCATGAATGTCCTATCGGTTCCTAAAAAGTGCATTATCTATTATTAGCATAGAGAGTTTGATATGTGGTTGTACTTGACTGATTGTTTTATTGAGGCCTTTTGAACTCGTATTTATGTTTGATCTACTTTCCGTTCCTTGGGCTGAGAGGCGAATTGAAATCTCTTAGGAGCGTGTTTTGTCTGTCTGTCCTAGAACCCCGCCACATCTTCTTGAACATGGCTGCCGTGTTGTTTGGTGCCTTGTCAGTTGTACCAATGGCCCTTCTTCGGCTCCCTTGGTGATGTTTGGCTTGAATTCTCATTGTCTGGCATTAAGATTACGGCCGTAGATGTTTTAAAAAATGTTTTAAAATTGATTTTGAGAAAGAGGAAGAAAGAGAGACGCATCAAGTGTTGTTGCTCCACTTACTTGTGCATTCCTGGCTTGATGCTTGTTTGTGCCCTGACCTGGGATCGAACCCACAACCTTGGGGTATTGGGACGACGCGCTAACCAAACGAGCCGCCCAGCCAGGGCCACTCTGTTTTTGTTTGTATTTGTCTTCATGCCTTTGCTCATTCTTTTCCTTTTAACCATTCTAAAGCGCTTGGTTTGGTGGTTGTCTCTTGAATGCAGGATCAAGTTGGGTTTTGCTTGGGATCTTAACTAAAAAAACTTTCTTAAAGATCAGTGAGTTACTTATTGATATGGCAGATGTCTTCGGTCTTCTTCCTGGCATCTTGTGCGCGCGCGCGTGTGTGTGTGTGTGTGTGTGTGTGTGTGTGTGTGTGTGTGTGTACATACATATGTCTTCGTGCACGTGAGAAGGTTGTATTCTTCTTTCCAGTGCGGTCTGTTTTCTTCACTTTAAAAAACACTACAGCCCTTCTGATATTCAGGAAAGCTTGTTTATTGGTTCTAGTGGTTACAATTACATTTATGTGTATATAATATTCCTAGTTTTTTCTTTCGACACTATCTATTGCTTCTCTTCTGTGAGCAATACTGTTTTTTAAATATGTTTTCATTGACTTTTAGAGAGAAAGGAAGGGAGATGGGAGACAGATAGGAACATCAATGGTGAGAGAGAATCATTGACCGACTGCCTCCTGCACGCCCCCCACTGGGGACGGGGCCCACATGCCAGCATGTGCCCCGACCGGAAATCACACCGTGACCTCCTGGTTCATAGGTCGATGCTCAGCCACTGAGCCACACCCACTGGTCATAGTGTCCCATTTCACCTCATGAAATCAGACTTCCGCGTGTCAGGAAAGCTTTCCTGCGTTACAGTTTTAAATATTTCTTCTGTTCAGTTGAGTTTTCTTCCTTATGCCGGGCCGGCGTGGCCCAGTGCTTGAGCATTGACCTATGAACCGGGAGATCAGGGTTTGATTCCCAGTCGGGGCACATGCCCAGGTTGTGGTCTTGATCCCCAGTGTGGGGTGTGCAGGAGGCAGCCGATCAATGGTTCTCTCTCATCACTGATGTTTCTTTTTTTTTTTTTTAATTGATTTTTGACGGAAAGGAAAGGAGAGGGATAGAGAGTCAGAAACATCGATGAGAGAGAAACATCGATCAGCTGCCTCCTGCACACCCGCTACTGGGGATGTGCCCGCAACCCAGGTACATGCCCTTGACCGGAATCCAACCTGGGACCTTTCAGTCCGCAGGCCGATGCTATCCACTGAGCCACACCGGTCAGGGCAACATCATTGATGTTTCTACCTCCCTCTCCCTCTCCCTCTCCCTCTCCCTCTCCCTTCCTCTCTGAAATCAATAAAAATATTTTTTAAAGAGTTTTCTTCTCTGGAAACTCCAGTTACGCCATCGTGGCCTCTCCGATCTGTTTTTCTTATCGAATTCTTTGATCTCCGTGACTATTTCCGCTCGGTTTTCGTTCAGTTTTCCTACGTTAATCTCTACGGTTTCTTGCTCTACTTCGCACGGAGTGCGCTCTCCCTTGTATTTCTTGCAGTTTGGTCTTCACTTCTGAAATGCACTTGTCCTTTCCTCCCGGTTCCTTCCTGAGACCTGTCAGTTCTCACCGTCGTCCTCATGCCTCACGTGGCCTCTCCATTTCTTCTCCAGTTCTTGTAGTTCTGCCCTTTGGTCTTCCTTCAAGGTTTTTTTTAAATTCCTGTTGTGATTATGGGTTAGATTTTTATTTGTCATGTGCCAATATGGCGTCTCTGCATGGATGCTGCATTTATTCCTTAACAATTTTTTCTTCTGTATTTGAATTGCTTGAATTTCCCTGGAGCAGCTGTCAACAGGAAGTCTTGGTGGAAACTGGGAGAGAGGTTTCTCTGCTGAAAGGCTCTTCCTCTGTTTTTATGGGAATGAATTGTTCCTTTAAAAGGTGGCCCTTTTGCCGAAACCGGTTTGGCTCAGTGGATAGAGCGTCGGCCTGTGGACTGAAAGGTCCCGGGTTCGATTCCGGTCAAGGGCATGTACCTGGGTTGCGGGCATATCCCCAGTAGGAGATGTGCAGGAGGCAGCTGATCGATGTTTCTCTCTCATCGATGTTTCTAACTCTCTATCTCTCTCCCTTCCTCTCTGTGAAAAATCAATAAAATAAAATAAAAGGTGGCCCTTTAAAAAAAAATAAAAAAAATAAAAGATGGGCCTCTGGATCCACTCCCCTTTGGCCCCTCAGAGCCCCACGGTTCAGGGGGCAGGCTGCCCTGGCCGGTGTAGCTCAGTGGGTAGAGCATTGGCCCCAGGACTGAAGGGCCCCAGGTTTGGTTTCCGTCGAGGGCACATACCTTGGTTGTGGGCTCAGTCCCTGGCCCTGGTTCCGGTGCGTGTGGGAGGCAACCGGTCGATCTGTCTCTCTCGCGTTGAGGCTTCTGTCTCTCTCTCCCTCTCCCTTCCTCTCTGAAATCAATAAAAATATATGGTACTGAACCCAGTGAACGCCACTGTCCCCCCTGCCCCCGTGATCCTGGCCGCAGCCGTGCCGGGCACTCCTGCCGGTGGGGGGTGAGGCGTTTGTCTCCCTGGCAGGGCCAGCCAGCACCTTCCTGGGGGGCACTTGTCCCCTGGGGGCAACTGCCCTTGGCTGGAGGGAGGCCCACCCAGTTCAGGCCCCCATCCTGGGAACAGCCGTGTCCAGTGGGTCAGGGTGGGAAACCGACACCTGAAGCCGTGCGGGCGCCAGGGCTCCCGTGGGACCGGCTCTTCTCCGGCAGGTCCTGTGTGTCCCCCCACCCCACACCCCCGCCCCCCCAGGCCCTGCAGGTGGCTCTCCCACAGGGACAGGCCTGTGACTGGGCCCTGGCAGGAGCTCTGGCAATGTGACCGAGAGTGAGGGGCACAGAGGGAGCGCTCTGCAGAGGGGACCCTTGAAGCCGAGACCCCCCCTCCCCCCCCAGACGTCCACGCACAGCGGGTGAGACCGCAAACCTCAGACCCCGGGTCAGACCCGGGCTCCGCTCACGCCTCCTTGTGGGCCTCTGGCGTGACCTGGGAACGCCGCTCCCCGTCCTCGGCTGTGATTGAGAACAAAGCTTCCTTCTTCTTTTTCTTTTTAAAAATATATCTTTATTGGTTTCAGAGAGGAAGGGAGAGGGAGAGGGAGAGAGAAACATGTGCCCTGATGGGAATCGAGCCCTGACCTCCTGGCTCACAGGTCGGTGCCCAACCGCTGAGCCACGCCAGCCAGGCCCCCGCTTCCTTCGTCACAGGCGGCCCGGAGGCGCCGGAGGGCACAGAGGGGCACAGGGGGCGGCCCGTGGCCTCCTGTCCTGTCCTAACCCCGGCACCCGGATGCCACCTGTTGGGGGGAGGGGTCTTTGCAGCTGGTGCCTTAAAGATGAGGACTGAGCCGGGTCGCCCAGGTGGGCCATGCGCCCAGCGACAGAGACAGGAGGGAGACGGGGGACGCGGCGAGGCCGCCTGGGGACAGGCGGAGGCGGGAGGGACCAGGCTATGAGCTCAGGAGCCGAGGGCCCCCAGACACCGCAAGTGGCGGGCACCGCTCTCCCCGCCCCCGCGAGGTGAGAGACAGCAGGGCCTGCCCACACCTTGACCTCAGGCGTGGGCCCTGCGATGAGAAAACAGGCGCCTGAGCTGAGCCCCAGACTCCACCCAGGAAGCTGTCCCCGGA
Organism: Myotis daubentonii; assembly: GCF_963259705.1. Lineage (NCBI taxonomy): Eukaryota > Metazoa > Chordata > Mammalia > Chiroptera > Vespertilionidae > Myotis > Myotis daubentonii. Next base: position 3,932,745 of record NC_081841.1, read on the forward strand.
GCCGACCAGGGTCTGTCCCTGCGCTGGCACGGTTTTCTGGTTGAGAGGTCCGAGCTGTCTGCCTCCTGCCGCCTCTCGGAAGCCCCCGAGGGTGCGGGTCAGGAGGTGCGGCCTCCGCTGCTGGGGGCCTTGGCTGAGCCCCTTCCCTTCCCTTCCCTTCCCCGGGCTCCGTCCCCATCTGAGCATCGGGATCCCTGGCGTTCAGCGCCCAGCCTGGCAGCGCGCGGGTTCGTGTTGGCCCGGGTCTGACCCTCCCTTCTGCGTGGGGCCTGGTCAGCCAGCGCTGCCGGGACACGGAGCCCAGGGAGGGCCGGAGGGGGCGCGCCCACTGCGGGGCCGAGCTGGGTGTGGGCCGTGCCAGGTGCCAGGTGCCAGGTGCCAGGTAGGGAGCCTTTCCCAGCCACTTACACCTGGACGCTGATGCCGATGCCCCCGAGGTGGGAGGCCAGGGGGGTGTGGCCAGGCCGTCTCCACCAGCCGTCCCTTCTCACTCCCACTTCCTGCCGAGAAAGATGGGGTGGGGTGACGATGACGACGGGAGCCACAGGGGTGCCCCACAGCGAACTGCTAACTGCAATACCTCCCTGGGCGGGGCTGAAGGGGAGGTGGGAGGCGGGAGGCAGGAGGGGGCGGGATGTGCCAGGCTGTTTGATGAGGGCCAGGACTTGGGCCTCAGCTGCCAGGCCCATCCAGGGGGCCAGGAGCGTGCTTGGGGCCTGAGGTCACACGGGGATTGGGCTGCGGCCAACTTGGCCCATGAGCGGTTTCTATTCCTGGGCCCCGGGCTCCGGCACCAAATACGGTGCTGCCTGCCTCTGGCACCCTCGGCTACGGCAGGCCTGGCTCCAGGGGCACAGCCCGCCTCCCCTAAAAGCCCGGTACTTGCCGCACCCTGTGGCAGAACCCCACCCCCCAGGGCCCCGGGCCCCCAAGCAGCCAGGGCCTCGCTCCATCCCTCTGTCTGTGCGCCCACTCCTCGGTATGGCTCCCGCTGGGTTAAGAGACCTCGGGACCAGACGAGCCTCTCCCTGCGGGGGAAACCGGGGCGGGAGCACGCGGCTCTTGGTTTATATCAGGGCTCTGCCGTTCAGGAGCCGGTGGGGGGATCCCAGGCAGCTCACCCGACCCCTGACCCCTGGTCTCCTCACTCACATGCTCACTGGTTCATTTGCTCACTCACTGATTGGCTAACTCGGTGACTGACTCACTGGTTAATCCACTCACTGATCACCCATTGATCCACTCACTCACTGATTGCTCCGTCCACTCACTCCTCACGTACACACAGTATTCACTGACCCCATGGGGTTATGTTCCAAATAAATAGCTAACACAAGCAAGTGCAGAAATGCACACTGTGTTCGCATAAGTCCCGGGAGAACAGACTGCACCAGGAGGCCACGAAGTGATGGGGGGGTTGGAATTTTAGGAAAGGTGCCTTCTGAGTGAGGGTGAGAGGGTGGTGAGGGAACGAGCTATGGCAACCGCGTTCCAAGCAAGAGGAACAGCCGCTGCAAAGGCCCTGAGACGGCAGCAGGCGGGGGAGGGGTTGAGAAAGAGCAAGGAGGCCTGGTGTGGCTGGGGCAGAGCAGATGATGGGGAGAGAAGTGGGGGATGCGGTCAGGGGCCGGGGGGCACGCGGGACCCGGTGGACCGCCCACGTCTCAGGGCCTGAGCCGAGGAGTGACCGGCCACCACGTGCTCTCAGTGTCCCTCTGGCTGCCGAGTGAGTGCGTCGGCGCGTGAGCAAGTGGAGGAGACGGTCATTTTCCTGTGTGACGGTGCACGGGGCTCAGGGGAGGGGAGGTGTGCAGGCCCGATGGCACTTGGGGCGGTCCCTCCGGCCAACTCCCTTCTCGTCCAGTGTCACCTCCCTCTGGCTGCATTTCCGCCATCATCTAGTTTATTATCCTCGGCTCCTTTCCAATGCTCTCCCTCAGGCTGAGCTGCCCCTCCAGGGCAGGGCTGCGCCAACCGGCCCCTTCCCCCTGGGGGCTGAGCGAGGGCGAGGTCAGTGAGCATAGCAGCCCAGGCCCCGGAGAGCCCGCGGCCGCCTCCCTCACTCTCTCTCGTCTTTTGCAGATGGATTTGCCGGCACAGAGAGCGGGTGGAAGGGCCGCGTTCGTCTTGGCAGAGGAGGCTGACTGCTGAGCCAGGGCGTGTCTACAGGAGGCTGCCAGCTGCCCGGATCCCCGCCTCGCCGCCATGGGCCGCCCAGGCTGGTCAGTTCCAGCTCTTGATGTTGTCTCGGTTCCCTGCCCTGGGCCCTGGGGGAGGGCCGGCCCACTGCTCACATCCTAGGCGCCTGGCACCGCTCTCTGGCCACAAGACCCAACTGTCCTGGGAGGGGTTGTCTCCAGCCCCCTGGGGTCCCCAGACTGTGTCTGGCCCCTCCACCCCTTTCAGGCCAAGTTTCCAAGCCTCTATAGTAGAAATGATGCAACTGCCCCCTGAGGTTGCTGAGAGCCAGAGGGGAGTGGCTTTGTTTCTGAGCAAATGGTGGCGGGTTCTGCTAACGGTGAGCAGAGTCCATCCCGGTGAGCAGAGTCCAGGCCCGTGAGCTCGGTCTCCCCCAGCGCCATGCACGGCTGTGCGTTGGCTGCGCTGACTCACTCCCAGGCAGGATGGTGCAGTGGTGAGAGCAGCCTCTGGAGCCAGGTGGCCAGGGTTCACACCCACGTCCTGCCACTTGCCGGCTGTGGGATTCTGTGTGAGTTATCAGACTTCTCTGTGCCTCGTTTTCCTCACCGGTAAAGTGGGGGTGATGCTTGCCAGCCGATAGGGTAGTGTTAGGATTTAACGAGCGAATATCTGCTAAATGCTGAGAGAGTCGCCTGGCATGTGCATGGTAGATAGGCAATATTTACTGAAAACTAGTAGCCCTGCGCACGAATCCGTGTGCCAGTAGCTTGCCAGTAGCTCACTGCCGCCCTCCAGTAGCTCTCTGCCTACTGCCCTGCCCTCCTGTAGCTCCCCCCGCCACCCCCATAGCTTGCTGCCCTGCCCGCTCCTGTAGCTCTCCCCGCCCGCTTGTAGCTCGCTGCCCCACCCTCCTGCTGATCCATGATCCAGTCGTCATGCGGTCGGTCGGTACGCTTCATGGCGTGATGACCATTTGCATATCACATCTTTATTATGTAGGATGTGAGTGAATGAATGAATGAATGCATGCATCCACCCCATCAGTGGGTGCTAGTGTTCCTGTCCTGCAGGTGGGAAGGTTGAGGCTCAGACAGCTGAGTGACTTGCCCCAGGTCTCGCCGGCTGCTTCAGACAGACTTGGGGTCACCTGCTTCCCCGGCATTCACAGTCCCACCCTTGGGGATGAAGTCCAAACCTATCCCGTTCCTCCCAGCCACCTGCAGGGCACCCAGGAATGTGCTGGCAGCCGGCCCAGTGGGCACTACCCAGAGAGGGAGGGCACAAGGGCAGCGGTGCCAGCAAACTCCCCTGGCCCTTCCTCTCCAGACCTGTGTCCGGGGAAAGCACCGCCCAGGGCCGGGCTGGGGAAGCCAGGGGCCCAGGAGACCCCCGCGTGTCTGAGCCGGGGCCTCGGACCTGGCGAGCATCCCCACGTGCCTACAGTTCACCCGTCCTGCCCGTGAGCAAGCGTGCATGCCAGCGCCGGGCCTGCCAGGCCCAGGCTCCCGCCGCAAGTCCCCGAGGCTACTCGACAGCCTGCCCTCTTGGAGCAGCTCCAGGCCTGCTTTGCGGAGCTGAGGGGCCGGGCAGGGCCAGGCAGAGAGGCCTGTGGCAAAGGCATGACTTCTGACAGCTCCTGCGCCTGCCGGACCCCGCCCTGGCCACTGATGGCCACAGGTTGTAGGTGGCACTGGCCCGGTGCTCGGGGAGCTCACTGGTGTGTCACAGAGCGTGAAAGGGACCGGCCCTCAGTCCACGGCCCACCGCGCCCAGGTGAGGAGGGAGAGGGGCAGTGAGCAGCTGGCAGGCCGGTGGGCTCCGGAAGCCGGCGCTGGCCTCGGCGCTGGCCGCTGTGTGTAGAAAGCGTATTCTCAGGTCAGGGGTGCCAGCAGCCCGCCCGAACGTGGTGTCATCTCTTGCAGACCAGCCAGTTCCTGCTGGAGGCTCCTGGCGGCACCGGGGAGACCATGCCCAGGCCCCCGGACTGCCTGCTGGGGCTGCTCCGGGGCACCCCGAGCCAGCGGGGCTGCACCCTCTTCCTCATCAGCTTCAACTTCATGTGCTTGGTCTCCGTCATGATCTACTGGCACATCGCGGGGGAGCCCGGGGGCCCCGCACAGCTCTCCAACCTGCCGGTCGACATCCCCTGCCCCCGCCGGGAGCCCCCCCGGCGGCCCTCCGGCACCCCACCTCCGGGCGACATCTTCTTCCTGGAGACCTCCGACCGGACCAACCCCAACTTCCTGTTCATGTGCTCAGTGGAGTCGGCCGCCCGGGCGCACCCCGAGCGGCAGGTGACGGTGCTGATGAAGGGGCTGCGCGGCCGCAACGGCTCCCTCCCGCGCCACCTGGGCCTGTCGCTGCTGCGCTGCTTCCCCAACGTGCGGGTGCTGCCGCTGGACCTGCGGGCGCTGTTCCGGGGCACGCCGCTGGCCGCCTGGCACGCGGCCAGGCAGGGGCGCTGGGAGCCCTACCCGCTGCCCGTGCTGTCCGACGCCGCCCGGCTGGCGCTCATGTGGAAGTTCGGGGGCATCTACCTGGACACGGACTTCATCGTCCTCAAGAACCTGGGGAACCTGACCAACACGCTGGGCACCCAGTCCCGCTACGTCCTCAACGGCGCCTTCCTGGCCTTCGAGCGCCGCCATGAGTTCGTGGCGCTGTGCATGCGGGACTTCGTGGCCCACTACAACGGCTGGATCTGGGGCCACCAGGGCCCGCAGCTCCTCACGCGGGTCTTCAAGAAGTGGTGCTCCATCCGCAGCCTGGGCGAGAGCCACGCCTGCCGCGGCGTGCGCGCCCTGCCCTGCGAGGCCTTCTACCCCATCCCCTGGCAGGACTGGAAGAAGTACTTCGAGGAGATCAGCCCCGAGGAGCTGCCCCGGCTGCTCAACGCCACCTACGCCGTCCACGTGTGGAACAAGAAGAGCCAGGGCACGCGCCTCGAGGCCACGTCCCGGGCGCTGCTGGCCCAGCTGCACGCCCGCTACTGCCCCACGACGCACGAGGCCATGAAGATGTACTTGTGAGGGGCCTGCCGGGCTGGAGAAGGGCCCCAGCCTCCCTTTCTGGGGGGAGGGGGCGAGATGAGGGGTGAAGGGTTGCCGCAAGCCCCGAGGTGTGCTCCCTCCAAGCCAGCGTGGGGCTGGTGGGACACCCCTCGGCCGGAGAGCTGTCTCAGGGTCCAGGCGACAAGTGGTGGGGAAGGGCCCCGGCCAGAATCAGCTGGAGAGAGCGGGGCGGGGGTGAGGGGCACCCCAGGCCTGTTGGATCACCCGTGGGCGCTGTGAACATCACAGCATCTCCCTCCAGGCATCCCGGGGAAGACAGGCCGAGGTGCGGTGAGGGGAGCAGCCTGAGAGGAGTCCAGGGAAAGGGGGAGGACGGCGGCCTGAGGGGAAGGAGAGGCGGCCGTGTGGGAGAGCGGTGTGCAAACCCAGCCTGGCGGCCGGAACCTGAGCCCGAGCCCAAGCCGGGCGGCGCTTTGCCCCTTCCTGGTTTTGTGTTTTTGTTTTCAGAGAGGCCGAGGCTGGCAGGGGCCCGGGGAGCATGTGGGGGGAGGCCCTGCCTGCCGCCCATCCTGTATTCTTTCCACAGATGTTGCAAGGGGACAGCTGCCCACTCCAGGGGCACAGGGGGTGGGGTATTTTTGGCTCGGGCACAGCATTTTAAAGGAAACACTCCCACCCTGCTGGTCATAAACACAGGCAAACAATAAATATAACAAAAGTGATGGCCCACAGCTAGTGCTCGCTGGAACTGCCCTTCGGCTCGGTCCTGCAGATGCGGAAGCGGGGCGGTCAGGCGGGAGGAGACTTCCCCGAGGTCACGCAACCTGCCTGGATCCGAGGCCGCGCCGGAGGGAGATCTGCTCTGGAAGGGCGGAAGGGCGAGGCCGCAGCTGGTGGGATTTGAGGAAGCTGCTGGGAGCTGGGCGGCCCAGCACAGGCCCCCGGCGGGAGGGGGCAGTTGCTGCCAGGAACTGGGGGGCTCTGCGCGCTGCTCTTTGCCAGCGGAGCGGGGAGTGTTTCGAGGCCTCTGGGTTCTGCCTGCAGACTCTTGGGCAGGGGGTAAGCTCTCTGGCTCCGGGAGCAGGTGATGTTTTTGATGCAAACAGTGGATTCCATGTCAGTTATTTCCCCAACCACATTTCACCTATCTTAATTTTCTTTAGAATAAGCAGGCTTTACTTTAATAATACAAATCACACACACACACACACACACACACACACACACACACACTTAACAAGTGAGATGACCTCGTAGGGCCAAGCATCGTTCCGTTAGCCGTTTGGTCGTCATGTAGGGAGTGACTACCTCCTGGGCCCCGCATTCAAGGCTCTCCATGATCCGGCCCCGCCTCCCTCTTGAGCTTTGCCCTCCATCCGGACTAAACTGTATATTCTGGGGTTTTTTTTAACTGGACGTTCTTGACTCCCTTCCCCACCTCACGTCCACATGTGGATACTCTCTGTGCCTTCGCTGCTGCCTGCAGTGCCCTTCTCAACCATCTTCATCTTCACCCATGAGACTGATTGATGTCCCCTCTGGGAGGCCTTCCCCGATTGCCCCTCCTCCAGCCCCACAGCCCCTGGCACCCTCCATGACCTTTGGGTTCTTGGTCCATTCCTCTAAACTTTTTTTTTTTTTAATGTTTTTATTGATTTCACAGAGAGGAAGGGAGAGGGAGAGAGAAACAGAAACATCAACGATGAGAATCATTAATCCGCTGCCTCCTGCACGCCCCCCACTGGGGATTGAGCCCACAACCTGTGCCCTGACTGGGAATCAAGCCGTGACCTCCTGGTTCATGGGCTGATGCTCAACCACTGAGCCACACCGGCTGGGCCATCCACATCTTGAAGGGCAGAGCCGTGTCAAGGCCCCCTCAGGGCCGCTCCTGGGGTGGGACTCGGCTCCCCGTGGGGGACACCCATGTTGCTTTGCCAGGGCCTCCAGAAGTTCCTCTCGGTCCAGGCAGCAGCTCTGGACCCCCCTTCCCTGGGGACAGCAGGAAGAGAGCCGTGGGCCCTCAGCTCCCCGACACTAACCCAGAGGGCGGGCCGGGCCGGGCCGGGCCAGGAGCAGCCGCAGCCGGCTCTGCAGGACGCAAGCCCCTGCATGTTTCCAGGCCTTCGCAGGGGACCTGTTCCGGAGACGCGGGCCAGGAGGCAGCCTGGGCCCAGCCTCCTCCCGTCATGCCAGGCGGCCAAGCGGGGAGAACTCAGGAGAACTCAGATGTTCCTGGCGTCTGGTCTCTGTGGGCATGGCCTACCGCAGAGGTTTGGGGTTGACTTTCCATCCATCCATCCATCCGTCCGGACAGTGGGGGGCGGGGCGGGGCGGGGCGGGGCGGGAGGGGCTGTGCCTAGCTGAGCCAGCCTGTTAATGCAGCAGCTGAACACCTTGCCCAGCTGCCAGGAATAACAGCAGCATCCCGGGCCTGGAGCAAAGGCCGGGGCGGGTGTGGGCGGGGCGAGACCCAGGACCCGAGGCAGGAAGGTGACTTCTGCTGCCCTGGCCAACCAGCCTCGGGAGCCCAGTACTGGGGTCCTACCCTCCTCTGGGCTTGGAGCAACTGTCCTAATGCCCAGGGCAGGGTCTGGGAGCCCAAAGCCCCCTTTCCCTGCCACCTGGCCTCCTGCCCCAGCCAGAGCTCTGCAGAGATGGATGGTACCTACCTCCTGGCAAGGTTGTGGCCATCACATGAGCCAGCACGGCCCCTGGCATAGGGCACATTATCACAACACACCTCCACCCTCTGCGTGGGGAACTGGGGCTCCACAGGGAGGCCGCAGCGTTGGGGTTAGGACCCGGGGCGTGGCCACCCTGAGGACTAGCTTAGGGCAGGAAGGAGGCCAGCCGGGGGAGCTGGAGAGGGCTCCTCACCTCCCTGTGGGGCGCCCGCAGAACAGAGCCCAGAGCCCTCCTCCGGCCCCTCTGCTTGGCTCTGACTCCAGGGAGGCCCAGCGCTTTGCTTCGTCCCATCCCAAACCCAGTGCCCGGTGCCCCCCGCCCCCCTACCCCTTGGAGTAGGAGTCAGAGCTCAGTCCTCAGCCTTAGGCGGCCCCCCGCCCCTCTCCCCCTGGAGTAGGAGTCAGAGCTCAGTCCTCAGCCTTAGGCGGCCCCCCGCCCCCCTCCCCCCTGGAGTAGGAGTCAGAGCTCAGTCCTCAGCCTTAGGCGGCCCCCCGCCCCTCTCCCCCTGGAGTAGGAGTCAGAGCTCAGTCCTCAGTTCTCGGAAGGAGCGGGAGGGGCAGGCTGGGGTGGAAGTCTGCCCTGGGGACAGTAATCAGATCCAGGAGCCCCGAGGCTGGCTTCCCGCCGAGCAGGCTGCTGTTTTGGTCTGGGGGTTGGGGAAGATGAGGACCCATCCCTTTGTTGGGGGGCTGGAGGGGAGAGGCCGGCTGGGCGAGGCGGGCGAGCTTAGTCAGTCATTTAAGGAACCTTCCCCAGCTGGCGAGCACAGGCAGGCAGGAGGCGGCCTTCCCAGCAGCTCTGGGTAAGGGGCGAAACCCTCGTTGCTGAGTCAATATTCAGCTTCTTGTTAAATATTAAATGCAATGTCCTCCGTCTGAGTGCCCGCGGGAAGCCAGGCTGAGTGAGGAACTCAGGGCTGCGTTCCTGGAAGTGAGGTTTCACAGCTCACTTGTTCCTCAGTCTCTGCTCATCCCAACCAGGGCCAGCCGTGCCAGGCGCTGGGAATCCTGCTGGGCGGCTGGGGGCAGGACTGGACACGGCTTGGGGACCTGACAGCAGGTGGAGGACTCAGGTTTGTTTGACCTGGGCTACCGGGTGGGGTGGGGTGGGGGAGCACCCACTCGCCGAGCAGGGACAGCAGCAGGAGGAACCCAGGTGGTGGGTGAGACTGCACCTGGGGGGAGGGGCCAGGGCATCTCTAAATTGGAAGACATTCCTCAATACCTTCATCCACCATCACCACCTTCATCCACCATCACCACCTTCATCCACCATCACCACCTTCATCCCCCATCACCACCTTCATCCACCATCACCACCTTCATCCACCATCACCACCTTCATCCACCTTCACCACCTTCATCCACCATCACCACCTTCATCCCCCATCACCACCTTCATCCACCATCACCACCTTCATCCCCCATCACCACCTTCATCCACCATCACCACCTTCATCCCCCATCACCACCTTCATCCACCATCACCACCTTCATCCCCCATCACCACCTTCATCCACCATCACCACCTTCATCCACCATCACCACCTTCATCCACCTTCATCCACCATCACCACCTTCATCCCCCATCACCACCTTCATCCACCATCACCACCTTCATCCCCCATCACCACCTTCATCCACCATCACCACCTTCATCCCCCATCACCACCTTCATCCACCATCACCACCTTCATCCCCCATCACCACCTTCATCCCCCATCACCACCTTCATCCACCATCACCACCTTCATCCCCCATCACCACCTTCATCCACCATCACCACCTTCATCCACCATCACCACCTTCATTATCACCACCTTCATCCACCATCACCACCTTCATTATCACCACCTTCATCCCCCATCACCACCTTCATCCACCATCACCACCTTCATTATCACCACCTTCATCCCCCATCACCACCTTCATTATCACCACCTTCATCCCCCATCACCACCTTCATCCCCCATCACCACCTTCATCCACCATCACCTTCACCATCATCACCTTCATCCACCATCACCACCTTCACCATCACCACCTTTGTCCACCATCACCACCTTCACCATCACCACCTTTGTCCACCACCGAGAAACACTGGGCCCCAGCCCCAGTCCCCACCAACCTCCAAGGAGAGAAAGCAGATCAGAGAGGCCGCCAGTGACAGAAACAATTCTGGCGGCCGATGCCGTGGGGACAGTATTATCAGCTAAGGCTCTGGGGAAGCCGCTGTAACAAAAGACTCCAAAACAGAGCCACGTAGACAGGGAGAAGATGTTTCTCTCCCACCACAGCCCCAAGGCCAGGCTCTGAGACCCGTGGGACCGCTCTGCCCTCCCCACAGGCTTCCCCCGGGCACCGGCTGCTGCTATTTTCCAGCTCATGGGAAGTTTGTTCAAGGCAAATGATTTTAAGGAGATAATCCTAAAGTTGCGAGCCCCACTTCTGCTCACATCCCATTGGCCTGGACTTAGTCACGTGGCCACGCCCCGCTGCCAAGCGTGTTGGGAAGGGTAGTGTGCATTGAGGGGCCAATACCCAGCCGGAACTCAGGGTGCTCCGTTACCAAGTGGATGACGGGAAGCGTGGGCACTGGAGGACTGTTAGCAGCGTCTGCAGCACATAACAAGGGACCTGGGGCAGGGGCCTCCAGGGCTGGTTAATTCAGCGCCCGGCAACGTTTCTGTACCCTCAGGGATCCGTTTCTGTACCCTCAGGGATCCGGTGTGTGGACTGGGCTTATCCTCATGGCCTCAGGGTGGCAGCCACTGCCCCTGCCATCACCCCCGCATGCACTAGCGCCCAAAGACAGAAAAGAGAATGTTTCTGCCCTGTGTCTGGGAAACGTTTATTTCTTTCTTAAAAGAAAGAAACTGTTTTTTACTGAATAGCTTCCCTGGTTTCATTACTTTTTTTTTTATTTCAGAGAGGAAGGGAGAGGGAGAGAGAGATGGAAACATCAATGATGAGAGAGAATCATTGAGGTACTGGGGATCAAGCCCGAAACCTGGCCATGTGCCCTTGACCGGAATTGAACCCAGGACCCTTCAGTCCGCAGGCCGACGCTCTATCCACTGAGCCAGACCAGCCGGGGCTAAGACACGTTTCTGAGAAGCCCCTGGTTCAGCCAACTTCTAACTCGCTGGCCCCTTCTTGCTTCAATTAAGAGCCCAGGGACTGGAATGCGGGACTGGCTTACACCAACTGAGATTGGTCTGATTCAGGAGCTGCGGAGGCCCCCCTTCCTGGACGGCACCCCTCGCCTGAGGGGAACCAGGCCTCCTTCGCCAGCAGGAGGAGGGTGGGATGGCGGCGGGGAAGGAGCCCCTGTGCGCCCTGGCACTCCCTGCCGCCTGCTCTGCCCCCGCCCAGCGTCCATCTTCCCTGCACACGATTTCATTCCCCCCGCCCTGAGACGAGGACGCCGTCTGCCCTTTACACATGAGGACACTGAGGCTCAGGGCGGCCCGGGCAGGGACCTGCCTAAAGCCACACGGCCAGCCCCTGGCAGGTGAGCCGGACTCTCCGACAGGCTCCTTCCCACCGCAGGCGTCCTGTGCGCTTCCTTCCCAGACCGGCAGGAAGAGCCCTGGGAGCTAGCTCGCGATGGCGTCGCCGGCAGTCTCTTTGGAGAAACACGAGTGTCCCCGACATGGAAACTGCCTGCACGGCTCGCTGTGCCCTGAGGCTCTTTGCAGAGCCACCCTTTTACGTCCGTTTCACTAGACGAGGGCTCGGTTTCATTGTTTTGGCCTCTGGCTCGTCCGGGGCTGGTTGGTGCCGCCCCATTTCTGGTGAGGATCACCAATCGGGATTTATCTCAGCTGCAAAGAGCCACGACGACGACAACAACAAAGGAAGAGTGGCTTGAACCAGGCCGGAGTTCATCCCTCGCTTGTGTAGAAGCCGAGAGGTGGGCAGCCGGGGCGGGTGTGGCGCTCCACAGCGTGGGGACCAGGGTTCCCATCACGGCACTGCACGCCATTTGCAGCAAGTTGGTCAGAGGACCGCGTAGCTGCGGAGGCGTCACCCTGACGCGGCCCCTTCCCGGCCCACGGGGGCCTGCAGCCCGCAGGGCCTGCGGAGCTGCTCCGAGTTGCGCAAGGGGCAGGGCCTGTCTAGCCCACTGATTAGTCACGGCGCAGGCTGTCCCTGGAAGAAGACGTGACCTCGGGCAAGGCCGCTCTCGGGCCAGGCGGCCCTGAAGAATGGAGGGCAGCATTCCCAGCGGCCGGGAACACACGCCTCCCCCAGGAGGGGGCCTGGGTTGCGCATCACAGCATCCACCCCACCCACCACCACGCGGTCGGCCTGTGTGCGGTTCGAAGGCAGCACGGGAACGCCCCGTGTTGGAGGTCAGGCCGCGGCTGCCCTGGAAAGGGCCTCCGGCTGTTGTTTCTCCATCTGGTGCTGGACACACGGGGGTGTTGCTTTGTGGATCTCGCTGGTCTTACACTGAGGGTCCGTGTGCTTCAATAACACGTACACAAAACAATAAGTAAGACAGACCGTGCGGGTGGAGGGACAGGGCTGGGGATGCGGTCAGGGAGCCTGCAGGACTGGACGTCGGGGAGCAGGGGGCACAGGCTTCAGGCCTGGGGGTGGGGGGACGAGCAGTTGAGAAGCTCGATTGAGACTGAATGTGAGGGGCCCCTGGAGACACGGCTCGGGGCTCCACGAGGCCTGGACTGAGGCGCTGACGCCAAGGCCGTGGCCAGCGATGCCGCAGGAAGGATGGCCGGCTCTGGGAAGGTGCAGAAGAGAGGGTGCCTGCCCCCAGAGAGTGGATGCTGGAGAAGCAGCTGGTGGAGGGGGAGAGGACCAGGGCCAGGGGTGCCCAAGAAAGGAGCCAGTGGGGGCAGAGGCCTCACAGGGGCCTTGGGAGGAGAGCCAGAAGCTGGGCCCCCAGGGCCCCCGTCAGCGGCCTAGGCCCTCTCCTTGGGCTCAGGCGGCCAGCAGGCCACACCTGCCTATTTATAGAAGGGGCTGCGGCAGTCAGGGGGCCTGGCAGGGATTCCAGGCGGAAGCAGTGCTGGCGGGGCTGCTAGAGGCTCTGCAGGCTCCTTGCCAGCCCCGTCCTCGCCCTCAGAGGGGAGGGCAGGCAGGGGCCACTATGACTGGGCCAGAGGCAGGGCTGGCCTGAAGGCAGTGGCCCCGACCAAGGGAGCTCTTTTCCTCTCTGGGCCTCCAGGTCCTTACCCCGGGGGCGCAAGAGCCTGCCTGCCCGGCCCCCAGACTCTGAGCTCCTCGGGGGCCTGGGCCCGGGCCCCTCTTGGCCCCACCCAGTGCGGGGCCGGGTGGGACATGCGTGTTTGTCCGGTGCAGGGCTGGGCGGGACATGCGTGTTTGCCTGGTGCGGGGCCGGGTGGGACATGCGTGTTTGTCCGGTGCAGGGCTGGGCGGGACATGCGTGTTTGCCTGGTGCAGGGCTGGGGGAGACATGCGTGTTTGCCCGGTGCAGGGCTGGGCGGGACATGCGTGTTTACCCGGTGCGGGGCTGGGCGGGACATGCGTGTTTGCCCGGTGCGGGGCCGGGCGGGACATGCGTGTTTGCCCGGTGCGGGGCTGGGCGGGACATGCGTGTTTGCTCGGTGCAGGGCTGGGCGGGACATGCGTGTTTGCCTGGTGCAGGGCTGGGGGGGACATGCGTGTTTGCCCGGTGTGGGGCCGGGTGGGACATGCTCGCTTGCAGAGAGTTGAGGGAGGAAGCCTTGTCCCCCAAAGGCCCAGGGGCCCCGCAGCAGGAGCTGCTCTGCACCCCCACCAGCCTCGGGTGCCCCCCTGGCCCCTCGGGGCCGGCAGTGCTGCCCGGAAGACCTCAGTGCCCCCACAGAGGGCTGAGGGGTGGGGTGGCCTCCAGCCCAGCCGGGAGGGGAAGGACCACGTCAGGCCCAGGGCCTGGGGCCGTTGGCATAGTCACCTCAAATGTTACCTTGGGAAGTCGAGAGTTACTTGGGGGTGTGCAGGTCGTGCTCAGTGGAGACGCTGGAGGGCTGCCCTGCGTGGAATGCAGGAAGGAGTGCTCTAGGGCCCCAGTTCCCCGAGACTCCAGCAAATCACATCCGCTCTGAGCCTCAGGTTTTTTCATCTGCAAAATGGGGGCAGTGAACCATGGTGTCTTTAAGCAGCTGCTGGCCCTGACATCCCCAGTGAGGGAGGATCTTCGGGGGCTGTGGGAGCTAGAGCTGGGAGGTAGCCACGGTGGGTGCATCAGCCCTGGGCGGCAGCCACAGAGCCATTAGGGTCCCCCCGCCCCCCCCCCCCACACACACACAAAGGGCCAGGAGACCATACGCCTCCAAGTCCCGAGGCAGCGGAGGCCTGAGTGACGTCCCAGCAGCAGGCACAGTGCACGTGTCACCTCACCCAGGCCTCGGGGATGGCTCTCACGATTGTCATTTTGCCAAAGAGGAGATAGGTACCCAGAGAGGGCAGATGTGTTTCCGCGGTCACACAGCCAACTCCTGCCACCAGAACAGCGCAATCTTGCCTGGTGCAGCGCTGGAACGGGCCCACACCGAGCACAGAAACGCCCCACCTCCGGCCTGTTCCTTCCGTCCACCGTGGCCCAGGCCCTCCATGCACAGAGCCCTCGGACTCCCCTTGGGCTGGAGAGCCTCAGGGACCAGGACAGAGGGAGGTCACCCTTCCCCGGGCGCAGGGGCTTCCGCCTCACGAGCGTCCGTCTGCTCATCTGCACAAGCGCAGGTAGCACCTCCGCTCGCCCAGGAGACATCTGATGCCCGACGTCCGGGCTGGCGGAGGCCGGGCCAGAACGCCGTTCAGATTGTGGGACCGCGAGCCCAGGCCTGGTGCTGCTGCGCCACCCTCCACCTCCTTCCTGGGGGGCTGCAAGGAGGCTCGCAGGACCCCTCCTTCCACCGCCAGGTGCATCCCGGCAGGTAAGCCACAGGGAGCCAGTGGAAAGGGAAGACCCGGCCGAGTGAAGCCCCTTCTCAGATGGCAGCCAGGCCCCGCCCCCGGCTCCTCGGAGAGGCCTCAGCCGGACTCTGCAGGTGCCAGCACATCTGGATCCCATAAGCCTGCGGGGGGCTGCCTAGCACTGAGCCGCCCAGACAGACCCAGAGGACCCCAGGCTGGGCTGACGCGGCTCCCCCAGCTCCGAGGGGTGGCGAGCCCCGAGTCCCCGGACAGGGAGGAGGAAGGAAGCTCACGGCTCCCGCTCCCGTGGCCCTTGGAGGTGTGGCCCCGATTGCCCTCCGCAGCTACCCTGGCTCCTCACTCTGTGTCTGTGAGTGCCTCCCCCCTCGGACTGTGAGCTCCTCCAGGGGACGGTCGACCCATGTCTGGTTCATCCTTCTATGAGCCCCCAGCGCCAGCCTGCCTGGGCCCTGTCGCAACTATTGTCTCAGGTGTCAGGCGACTCTGTGAAATGAATGAGTGAGTGAATGAACGAATGAGAGAAAGGAAGCAGCGTTTCCATGTACCTCCCAGGTCCAGTCAGGAAAAGAGGAACCTTACCAGCTGTTTTCTCATAAAGGATTTTATACCAGGAGTTGGCTAAAGAGGAACTGGAAAGTCACAAAGGGAGCCCTGAGGTCAGCAGAGACAGCCCTACCCTGTACCCGCGGCCCCGAAGCAGCTACCACAGCTAGCGCTGGGGACCGCGTGGCAAAGTGCCGGGAGCCGGTCCATCCTGGCTGTTTCAAGGGACCTGGCATATATGGCATACGGTTCTTAATATGTTTGCTCACCTTCTTGGCACTATGTCTTTTAACCAAGGTCTCCTCTCTGAAATAGGTTGTTTCCCCAGGTAGGGATTTTCCCCTGAAGTTAGGGAGGGAATAAAACCCCTCAACTAAGTGCCAGGCGGGTAATTAATCACTTTAACTACGAACAATCATGCTTAAGCTACATAATCTTTACTCCCTGAAATGGAGATAAGGAACGCCCTAACCTTTGTAATAGAGATTGATAGGATTGGAATCAACTGGTATAAATACAGATGTAACAAGACAACAGGACACAGAACCTGGACACAGAACCTACACAGAACCTAGAGACAGAAGAACTTCGCTGGAGAGAACATGGCAAAAGATCCTGGACAGAAACTGGCCACAGAACCTAGAGACAGAACCTAGCGAGAGAACCTGGCTGAAGAACCTAGAGACAGAACCTGGCTACAGAACCTGGATAGAACATGGCAAGAGAACCTGACTAGAACCTGGTGACTGAACCTGGCTGGAGAACCTGGACAGAACCTGGCTGGAGAACCTAGCAAGAGAACATGGACACAGAACCTGGCTGGAGATCCTAACCAGAACTTCGCTGGAGATCCTGGCTAGAGATCCCGGCTAGGCTGCTAATCAACTGAACGCTGTCTCCGTGTCATTCCTTCTTTGCCGACTCCGTCCACACCTTTGGGGAACCCCTGGACCCGCTGGGGCTGGACCCCAGCATCTGGCGCCCGACGTGGGGCACGAACCCACAACCCTGGGATTAAGAGTCCCATGCTGGACCCCAGCAGCAAAGGTGGGGTCCCTGGAAGCCCGCCTCAGCCAGGAGGCTGCCCCGCGGAGGCGATGCCGCCCGGCTGGCCTGCTGCCCCTGGAGCTTGCCGGATGGTCCCTCCGAGCCAGCCAGGCCGCTGAGGAGGGGGTGCAGCTTGTTCTGCGTGGGGAGGAGAGTTTGAAGCTGGGACCAAGTGCCACCGCTGCCTGAAGAGCCCAGAAATAAACACTTGCAGTCAATTGATGCCTTTGACAAGGGGGCCAAGACAATCCAGTGGGGAAAACCATTTTTTCCACATACGGTGGTGGAAAGACAACTGGATATCCACATGCAAAAGAATGAGATTGGCCCTCCCTCCTCACACCATACACCAAAATCAATTCAACGAGTATCAGAGAGCTTAATGCAAAATGTAGGCAAGAGCAAAAACTATAAAACTCTTAGAAGAAAAGATAGGAATTAATTTTTATAATTTTAGGTTAGGTAATGGTTTCTTAAATATGACACCAAAAGCACAAATCAGGCCCTGGCTGGTTTGGCTCAGTGGATAGAGCATCGGCCTGCGGACTGAAAGGTCCCGGTTCGATTCCAGTCATCCACATGCCCGGGTTGCGGGCTCGATCCCCAGTGGAGGGAATTGAACCGTGACCATCAACCTATAAACCAGGAGGTCACGGTTTGATTCCCGTCAGTGTGAGCTCAATCCCCAGTAGGGAGCGTGCGGGAGGCAGCTGATCAATGATTCTCATCATTGATGTTTCTATCTCTCTCTCCCTCTCCCTTCCTCTCTGAAATCAATAAAAATAAAACAGTGAGTCACCACTCCAAACCCATTAGGATGGCTGTCATAAAGAAGACAGGCAATGACAAGTGTCAGGAAAGATGTCAGAAACTCTAAGCCTCACACCTGGCTGGAGGGAATGTAAAACAGTGCAGCCACTTGCCGAAACCGGTTTGGCTCAGTGGATAGAGCGTCAGCCTGCGGACTGAAAGGTCCCAGGTTCAATTCCAGTCAAGGGCATGAACCTGGGTTGTAGGCACTTCCCCAGTGGGGGATGTGCAGGAGGCAGCTGATCGATGTTTCTCTCTCATCGATGTTTCTAACTCTCTATCCCTCTCCCTTCCTCTCTAAAAAACCAATAAAATATATTTTTAAAAAAACAACACAAAAAACAGTGCAGCCACTTGGGGAGATTGGCAGTTCCTCAAAAAGCTAAGCATAAAATTACCAAGTGACCCAGAAATCCCCTTCCTAGGTACAGACCCAAGAGAACCGGAAACACGTATCCACACAAAAGCATGTACATAAATGTTCATACTACTGTTTAGGAGGCCAATGCCTTATCCATCAGGCCACTGCATACTATCTATAATAATAAAAGCGTAATATGCTAATTAGACCAGGCATCCTTCCAGGCGACCTTCCGGAAGAAGCCAGGGTTGTGAGGGAAGTCTGGGTCCCGGGTGCCGGAGGGAAGCCGGTGCTGGCCGCTGGGGGAAGGAAGGCCTACTCTTGCACCAATTTCGTGCGTCGGGCCACTAGTTGTTTATAATAGCCAAAAGGTGGAAACGACCCAGGTATCCAAAACACAACAGCAATGGAATAGTATTCACGAATGAAAAGGAAGGGAGTGCAGATACACGTACTGGATGAAACTTGAAAACACGCTCAGTGAGAAAGCCGGACAGAAAAATGCCATGTACTGTATGATTCCATTGATGTGAAATGTTCTGAATAGACAACTCCATGGAGACAGGAAGTAGGCCTGGTTGCCAGGGCAGTGCTTGCTAGTAGGTACGGAGTTTCCTTTGGGGAAGATGAAGAGGTTCTGAATTTAGCGGAGATGATTGCACAACTCTGTGAGTACATGGAAAAACCCCTGGGCAGATGTTACGGCATCTCACTAATGTTATTGTTTTTTAAATATCGTATATGCTGCTCTTTTTTGGCTCAGTGGACGAGGAGCCCAGCGTGGCTAGGAGGCTGGCTCCAGCTCGGCGTTCAGCTCAGTGGAGCCATTGTTCTGGGCATGGTGGGCGCCCTCCCCAATTCGAGGTTCGGGAATCGGAAAGAAAAACTCCGTGCGTGACTGCACAGGGTGTCGTCATGGCTCCTGGCTGTGTGCTCTGCTCTGAGGCATGCTGGTCCCTGACTCCGTGCAGACACTGACCCGCCATGGCAGAACCCCATCTTTCTGAGTGTGGCCTCCCACTGAGTCTTCAGGGGGTCCTGCCACTGCTTCTGGGCACCTTCGCGCTTCATACAGGCCCACTCTGCCCTGGGAGAGTCCCCGCGGGGTTGTGGGGAAAGTCCACACTACTGTGCCCTCCAGCTGCAGAGCAGAGCCGGGGGCTGGGGAGGGGGTGGGGGCTGGGGAGGGATTGGGGGGTGGGGGGGCATCAGGTTTGACCCCAGCTTGGTCTAAAGGCCCAAGATGTGACCCTCTCTAAGCTCAAGACAGCACGGGGCAAAAGTAGGTGTATAGTGAAACACAGAGTATATTCTTATGTTGTTATTTATTAATTATCCTATTATTTTCCATACAAGCAACTGTAAGCCTACTTTTGCCCACCCCTGTATTCAGGAAGAGTTCATTCTCCTGGAGTCTGGGAGGAAACAACAGGGGGGAAATGATGATGGTGAAGATGATGGTGGTGATGACAATGATGAAAAATGATGATGGTGATGATGGTGGTGGTGATAACAATGGTGGTGGTGATGATGGTGGTGATGACAATGATGAAAAATGATGATGATGGTGGTGGTGATAACGATGGTGGTGGTGATGATGGTGGTGATGACAATGATGAAAAATGATGATGATGGTGGTGGTGATAACGATGGTGGTGGTGATGATGGTGGTGATGACAATGATGAAAAATGATGATGGTGATGATGATGATGATGATGGTGGTGATGACAATCATGAAAAATGATGATGGTGGTGATGATGATGATGGTGGTGATGACAATGATGAAAAATGATGATGGTGATGATGATGAAAAATGATGATGATGGTGATGATGATGGTGGTGATAATGGTGGTGGTGGTGATGATGGTGATGATGGTGGTGATGACGATAATGATAAAGATGATGATGACGATGATGATGGTGATGGTGATGGTGATGACAATGATGAAAAAATGATGATGATGGTGAAGATGATGGTGGTGATAACAATGATGATGGTGGTGATGATGATGGTGGTGACGATGATGATGGTGGTGGTGATGACGATAATGATGAAGATGGTGATGACGATGATGATGATGATGATGATGGCAGTAGCGACTAATTTTTTGAGCCCTTCCTCTCAGCCCGGCACTACCGTATGCACTTTACATATATGTTTAACTCAGTTCCCACGCTCACCCTTTGAGGAAGGGGCTTTGTTGACTCTGCAAGATTTCGAAGCAACGTCTCCGTCAGGATGATCCCTTTGTGGTTAATGTCGTTCTGGCATCGGCCTTTTTTGTGGTTGTTCATCCTCACCAGAGGAAACTTTCTCCGCTGATCTTCAGAGAGAGTGGAAAGGAGGGGGAGAGAGAGACAGAGAGAAACATCGATGTGAGAGAGACACATCGATTGTTGCCTCCCACACCTGCCCCGACCGGGGCCAGGGATCGAGTCTGCAACTAAGGTACGTGCCCTTGACCGGAATTGAACCCACAACCCCTCCGCCTGTGGGCCTGTGCTCTATCCACTGAGCCCAGCTGGCCAGGACTGGCATTGGCCTTTAACCAATTTCCACTTTTCCTGTTTGGCCGCTCTGACTCCTGACTCAATGCCCCATCCGAGAGCAGCCCAGGCCTCAAGGCTGTGTCCCGGAGCCTGCTCCCTGGCCTCGGCCCTCAGACCTCTGTCCTGAGCCAATTCTGCCCTGCCACCCGCTCTTCTCCTTCTGCCTCTGCCTGAGCCTCGCCTGGGCCAGGTCAGGCCCATCCCCTGGCAACCCTCCCACATCTCAATTCTGCTTTGTCTCCCCCAGCCCCTGAGGCTCCCCTTCCTGTTCCCTGTCCCTGAGACGTCCCCACGTGCCCAATAGGTCCCAGAGAAGCCAAATAAACTTGAACATTTTTCCATCAGGAAACGCCACACCCTAGCTATGCCAGGAAAACAAAGCTGCTTAAAAAAAAAAAAAAAATCAGAGTCGGGAAAAATACACACAAATGGCTCCATGATGTTTTGGTAAAGGCGGAAAAAAAACACGCACACACGCACAGAAAGCATTTCACAAAATGGATTTCTGGCCGTTGCAAAATGATCATAAAATGTCCCAATTTCCAGAGCATCCGAAAGGAAAGCTCATCTGCAAACAGCTTCTTACTTTCCATTTGGGTTTGAGCTGCGGTCCCACCCCCAGCTCTGTTACAGAAGGTCAGAGCTGAGGTTGAGGGAAAATAGTCCACGTGAAGAGAGGGAGAAACAGAGCAGCATTCGGTCCAGAGCCTAGAAACTGCTGGGAGCCCTCCACCCAGCCACCCCTTTCCCACCACAGAGTCATGGAATTTCAGGACTGGGAGGGACCCTAGGGACTGGCCCAGCCGCTACGTCTCTGGACAAGCACCCCTCTTCTATTTTAAGATAGTCTGTAAGTTATGGAAAACACTGAAATTAACACAGGCTTAAAGAGGGTAGAAGTTTTGCCCAACAGGTTTGGCTCAGGGGGTAGAGCGTCGTCCTGTGGACTAAAGGGTCCTGGGTTCGATTCCCGTTAAGGGCACATGCCCGGGTTTCAGGTTTGCTTCCCAGCAAGGGGTGTGCATGAGGCAGCTGATCAATGATTCTCTCTCATCACTGATGTTTCTATCTCTCTCCCTCTCCCTTTCTCTCTGAAATCAATTTTTTTTTAAATTTTTTAAAGAAATGCCCTGACTGGTTTGGCTCAGTGGATAGAGCATCAGCTTGTGGACCAAAGGGTCCCGGATTTGATTCCAGTCAAGGGCATGTACCTCAGTTGCAGGCTCCTCCCCAGCCCGGGCCCTGGTTGGGGCTCATGCAGGAGGCAACCAATCAATGTGTTTCTCTCACATCGATATTTCTCTGTCTTTCCCTCTCTCTTCCATTCTCTCTAAAAAACAATGGAAAAAATATCCTCAGGTGAGGAGAAGGAGGAGGAAGGGGAGGAGGTAGAATTTTGCCCAGCCAGCGTGGCTCAGTGGTTGAGCATGGACCTAGGAACCAAGAGGTCACAGTTCAATTCCTGATCAGGGCACATGCCTGGGTTGTGGGCTTGATCCCCACCCAGTGGGGGGCGTGCAGGAGGCAGCTGATCAATGATTCTCTCTCATCATTGATGTTTCAATCCCTCCTCTCCCTTCCCGCCAAAATAATATATATATATTTTAAAGGCAGAATTTTATTCCTCCCCTCAGGCAACAGGCAGAGGCAGATAGTCAGGGCTCAGGGATTTAGCTGCTCCCCAAAGTCATCCAGACACCTCAGGCTCCTGCTCCCCTGCTCTGCTCCTCGACACTTTTCATCTCATGGCCCAAAGCAGCCGCTGCAGCTCCTGCCATGGCACCACACGCGGCACCACACGCGGCCAGCAGACCTGGCGCGGAGGGCGCGCTCATCACTTTTGCTATGACCCCACTGGCTAGACCTCGCTCCCCTTCGCTGGAAGCGGAGCTGTGAAAAGCAATCGTTGCTAATATAGGGTGACAGGAAAAGACTCGACTTATGGTGGTGGGCACACGGCACAATATACAGATCTTATAGAAACCCACCCACACCTGAAATCTATATGTTCATGTTGACCCATGTCACCCCAATCAATTTAATACATATTAAAAGAAGAGGAAGGAGGAGGAGGAGGAGGGGGAGGGGGAAAGTGCTGGCTGGTGTGGAGCATTGACCCATGAACCAGAAGGTTGTGGTCTGATTCCAGTCAAAGCACATGCCTGGGTCCGGGGCTGGATCCCCAGTGGGGGGCGTGCAGGAGGCAGATGATCAATGACTCTCACTCCCTCTCCCTTCCTCTCTGAAATCAATAAAAATATATTGAGAAAGAGAAATAATTGTTGGGTGGGGAGTCAGCTACCCAGCTATAAAGTCTGTTGCTGTATGAGACAGAGGTGGATATTGGGGGGAAACCCGCCATGTCTCCACAGAGGGTTCCTGTGGGAAAATGCAGGCCATTCCATGGCAGAATTTCCCAGAACGCACTGTGCCGAATGATGAAGAATGTAGCATTTTGTTTTGTTTGGAACTCGCAAGCATCTTGGGCACGGTGCCACCTCCTTGTTGGTCCAAAACCACGTCCCGAGACAAAAATGTAATGGTTTTTGGATTCCGCCTCTAGTTCCGAGGGTAGACTCTGTAGCCAGCGGCTCAGGTTTGACTCTGGGCGCCCCTCCTACATACAAGCCACATGGCTTTGGGCGAGTTACCTACCTATTCGTGCCTCCCTTTCCTCATCTGTGAAATGGGGATAATAACTCTTCCTGCCTCATATGACTTACGGGATTGCAGGCGGAGGCGCCCAGCACAGCACTGGGCACGTGGGAAAAGCTCCACAGACACTGTTAAGTCTGTTTCTGCTCTGCCCCTGAGCCTGCGGTCCCATCTCTGAGACTCAGTTTCCTCCTATGTAAAGTCAGGGGTGTGTGGCTGCAAACCATCCCGCCCCTCTCTGTGTACACACGCCACCCTCCTATCAAGGGGTGGAGCTTAGCTCTAAGCGAGAGCTCGGTCTGCACCGAGGGCAAAGTGGCAGAGAAAGGCAGCTTCCACTTCCCCCCTCTCGGGCCAGCGCCATGTTGTGAGGAATCCCACGCTGCGGCCTGGACAGGCCCACGTGGAGGACGGGCGAGGCTCCCCGCGCCTGAGTGAGCCATCTGGGGACGGGTCGCACCGGCAGCCACTGTCTCAGCTGATGCCCCGTGGAGCTGAGGGACGAGCCTGCCCAGCCCACGAAATTGTGAACTGGGAGCCCCGGCCGGTTTGGCTCAGTGGACAGAGCATCAGCCTGCGGACTGAAGGGCCCCAGGTTTGGTTCTAGCCAAGGGCACATGCCTAGGGTGCAGGCTCAATCCCCAGCCCTGGTCGGGGCACATGCGGGAGGCACCAATCGATGTGCGTCTCTCACATCGATGTTTCTCTCTGCTCTCCCCTTTCTCCCACTCTCTAAAAAAATCAACGGAAGACAATCTCGGGTGAGGATTAACAAAACAAAGCAAAAAAAAAAAAGAGAGAGAGAGAGACAGAAATTTGGAACCGTGAGCAAGTGCATGGTCTCTGTGTTAAGCTACCGCATTTGAGCGGGTTTGTCATGCAGAGACGATGCCCACAAGACCACTGGATTTGCAGAAGTGGGATGCCGGGGACCAAACACGGCAGACACGTGGCCTGGGTCAGGTCGTCGCGGAAACCGTGAGTGAAAGGCCCGGGCTGGCAGGGCCGTGGGGGGCTTGGTGCCGGCTGCGGAGGAAGACGTCACCCGGTTAGAATGAAGCTGACACTTGTTTTACTCTCACTGGCGAGGAAAGAATCCCCACGCTAGGGTCGCGGGAATGGCCGAAGCATGACACGCACCACCGGACAGATGTCAGGGAAACAGTTAAGGAGGCCCCTAGACTCAGAGCTCGGGGAGAGAGGACACCGCGGCCACAGGGGCTGCGCTGGGGGGCGGCGTGGGGGCTGGGAGGCCGGCGGTGTGCCGTGGAGAGGGCATGGCGCCCCTGGTTCCTTTGGGCGGATGTGATGGGCTTGTCTGGCTCTTCCACGGGCTGGCGGGGAACAGAACCGACACACAGGGGTAAACAGGGACGTGCCTTGTCCTGCGATGAGCAGGGCTGGGGAGCGGGGGGAGCCCGGCCACAGGAGTAGAGGGTGGGACTCCCCTGAGGCCACCTGAGGGCCTCCAGGTTTCACCAAAGTCAGGGCCGGCCCTCACATGGGGCCGCAACTTTCGTCTTCGTCTTCGTAACACTGAGCGAAGCTGTTGCCGGGTGAGCGAGCGAGGGAGCGAGGGAAGGGTGTGCAGTGAACGCGGAGATCTAGTTACCGTGGTTTCCAAACAGAAGCCGGCTGTGCTCAGCTGCCTGCCACCAAACACAGAGGCGGGAGGAGCTAAAAGGGGAACTGCTCAGGCTTTAAGGAGAATGAAGAGGAAATATAAAGGAGCGGAGACGTGCTGGCTTCAAACCCAAACTATTATGTGATTTCATGTTTTAAACGATGGGGTCGATTTCTTTTATAATTGACTAGAGGCCCGGTGCACAAAAATTTGTGCACTCGGGGGGGAGGGGGGTCCCTCAGCCCAGCCTGTGCCCTCTTGCAGTCTGGGACCCCTCGGGAGATAACGACCTGCTGGCTTAGGCCTGCTCCCAGGTGGCAGAGGGCAGGCCCAATCCCTAGGTGCAGCCCCTGGTCAGGCTCAGAGCAGGGCCGATTGGGGAGTTGGGGCGCCGCCCCTTGTCATGCACAGAGCAGGGCGATCGGGAGGTTGTGATGCCACCCTCAGTCACGCTCAGGGTAGGGCCAATTGGGGGGTTGGGGCACCATCCCCTGTCACACTCAAGGCAGGGTCGATGGGGAGGTTGCGGCGCCACCCCCTGTCATGCACAGAGCAGGGCCAATCAGGGGGTTGGGGCACTGCCCCCTGTCACTCACAGAGCAGGGCCCATCAGGGGGGTTGGGGCTCTGTACCCTGTCACGCACAGAGCAGGGCCCATCAGGGGGTTGGGGTGCCTTCCCCTGTCACGAACAGAGCAGGGTGGATAGGGAGGTTGTGGCCCCGCCCCTGTCACACACAGAGCCGCAGGGCGATCAGGGGGTTTGGGTGCTGCCCCCTGTCACGCTGATCCCGGTGCCGGGAGGCCTCTCGGCTCTGCTGATCCCGGTGCTGGGAGGCATATTACCCTTTTACTATATAGGGTAGAGGCCTGGTGCACGGGTGGGTGCCGGCTGGTTTGCCCTGAAGGGTGTCCTGGATCAGGGTGGGGGTCCCCACTAGGGTGCCTGGCCAGCCTGGGTGAGGGGATGATGGCTGTTTGCAGCTGGTCACACACCCTACAGGGTGGGGGTCCCCACTGGGGTGCCTGGATAGCCTGGGTGAGGGGATGATGGCTGTTTGCAGCTGGTCACACACCCTTCGGGGTGGGGGTCCCCACTGGGGTGCCTGACCAGTCTGGGTGAGGGGCTGAGGGCTGTTTTCAGGCTGGGGGTGACTGAAGCTCCCAACTGCTCCTTTTTTTCTTTTTTTTTTATTCTGGGCCAGCTTTAGCTCTGAGACTTCAGCTCTTAGGCATCCGCTGCTGAAAGCAGGTATCTGGTTTGTTTAGGTTCTATAATCGAAACTCTGTATCAATTCCAGCTCTGAGATCCCGGCTCCCTGAAAGCACGTTTCTGGGGTTTTGTTTAGCTTCTATATTTGTTACAATGTTTCTTAAACTGCAGGCTCAGAGGCCGGCAAGGCAGGCGGGGAATGTTGGAGTCCTCCGTCACTGAAGCAAGCAAGCCTCATGTTAGTTTCAAGCTGCCTGGCTGCCGGCCGCCATCTTGGCTGGCAGTTAATTTGCATATCTCACTGATTAGCCAATGGGAAGGGTAGCAGTCATATGCCAATTACCATGTTTCTCTTTTATTAGATAGGATACTGGAATGAAAGCTTTAAACAAATCGTTGTGGCTAGGACAGAGCCTGGCGTGCGACTCTTCTGCATCGATATTTAAACAAATGCCATCCAACGCCTCTGTCTGCCAGGGCCCTGGGTCAGTTAAGCAAGTTCTTTACCTGAAAATTTTTTCAAATATATTTTTATTGATTTTAGAGAGATAGGGAGAGGGAGAGACAGAAACATCAATGATGAGAGAGAATCATTGATTGGCTGCCTCCTGCACGCCCCCTACTGGAGATCAAGCCCGAAACCCAGGCATGTGCCCTTGACGGAAATCCAACCTGGGACCCTTCAGTTCACAGGCTGACGCTCTATCCACTGTGCCAAACTGGCTAGGGCTTTACCTGCAAATTAAGCTGTTTCCACAAAGAGCTTAATTAAGCAGAGCGAGTGACCCCAGCAACGGCCGGGGCACTGGGGAAGCTGAGATGACCAGAAGCTACCCACAGGGTGTTTTCCAGGCACCGTTCGCTTTTTTCTGGTGCAGCCACAATGCTGTTCCCCAGAGGAAATGGTCTGTGGCATCAAACAGGGGCGCGAGGGCCCGGGGGGTTTCTGTGAGCTTCCCCCGGGATGTCAATGGGCACGCGGAACGGGTGGATTCCGGCTCCCACGGCCCCGGGCACGTTGCAGGGGTCCTCGCCTACCGTGTTTAATTCACACAAACACCTTCCTAAGTTGCCATACATATCCCCATTTTAGAGATGAGGCTATTGAGGTTCAGGGAGGTGGTCACAGTCAAGCTTTGAATTCCTGGCTCTTTGAGGATAAAGTTCACGCTTTCAACCACACCAGGGAGTCCCAACCTGTCTCCCTGCAACTACCCAGAGCCCCCCCCCCTCCCCCGCAAAAAAAAAACCAAATTCCCT
This sequence comes from Myotis daubentonii, assembly GCF_963259705.1. Lineage (NCBI taxonomy): Eukaryota > Metazoa > Chordata > Mammalia > Chiroptera > Vespertilionidae > Myotis > Myotis daubentonii. Next base: position 3,959,555 of record NC_081841.1, read on the forward strand.
GAGCTCAGATGGGGATGAGCCTGCATGGCAAATGCCATCCTTCGTATATTACGATGCAAAAAACTACAACACTCATCTGTGCCAATGAGCAGGGTGGCGTGTGGACACCCCCAGCCCCCACTCTGACCTGCCTCTCTCTCTCCAAAGGGCACCTTTGCAGTGTCATTCGCTGAACTGGGACCATTGCAATTAGCTGGGCATTAATAATGGAAAAGGAGCAAAGGGAACATCAGCCATCACAGGCATGTCCTTTGGGCAGCTGCACCAGGAAGCTGCAGTTCTGCACTCCCCAGGGAGCCACACAGGGAAGAGAGACACATGCCCAGTCACGCTGGGCTGACATGGGGAAGGCACTTGCTTGTCAGTCACACCTGAGGACAGTAATGGGGGGCCAGAATGAGCGCGGCCCCTGCAAGCATGCGAACGTCTGGGAACACAGAACCCCCTCAGCAAAGACGTCTGCTCTCTGGGGCTCCTGTTGCGCTTGGCTCTTGGCTCTGGGGCTCTCTTGTTTTGCTGCTGCCCGTGTTTCTTCCACGGCCACGAGCCCGGCGGATCCCCCGTGCAGTGGACGAATGGATGCAGCGGGACACGCAAGCTGAGCTAGCCTGACGCTGGGCTGACCTGGCTCCAACATGGAAAGGAAACCCTGCTGTTAGCTCTACCGAAACCCCGGCCACACTGCCTCTATGGCTGGACTAAGGGAAACGGGACTCTGGCAACCACAGAAGTAAGGCTTTCTCCTATATCCTCCACGGGGGGGGGGGGGGGGGGGGGGGGGCACACGGTCTTCACAGACCCCCAATCTGTCTGTGAGTCTCAGAAAACTCCTTTTCTTGGGATACTGCAAGAACTCCATTCCCAGTTCCAAGTCGGGGGAGGTCAGCCCCTCTCCCAACCTGTAACAGAACTCCTCCTTACCGGGGCTACCATGCAACCGTCCCTCACGCAGTGGACTGTGTCCAGAGGGGGGCCATGGGGCCAGACTGACTCCCACTGAGCTGTGTGAAGCTGGTGAGAGAATCATTGGCCTCAGTTTTCTCATCTGTGGAGTGGTGGTAATACAGACATCTACCTTCCAAGTGGACAGGAGGAATGAATGAGTTAAAGCATGTACACAGGGCCATAGCAGACACTCTCTGTTCATTATTATTATTATTGTTATTTTATTTCTTAAAGTATTACAAAGAGTATTACACATGTCTCCTTTCCCCACCCCCTTGACATTTCCCCGGCCTCCCCCACCCCCCAGTGTCTGTGTCCATTGGTTATGCTTATATGCATGCATACAAGTCCTTCGGTTGATCTCCTACCCCACCCCCAACCCTCCCCAGGCTTCCCACTGTAGTTTGACAGTCTGCTCAATGCTGCTCTGCCTCTGTATCCATTTTTGTTCATCAGTTTATAATGGTCCTTATTATCCATAAATGAGTGAGATCATGTGGTATTTTTCTCAGCTTCCCAGGGGCCGTCTCAGTCTCACAGGGGCCGTCCCAGCCTCACAGGGGCCACCTCAACCTCACAGGGGCCACCTCAACCTCACCGGGGCCGTTTCAACCTCACCGGGGCTGTCTCAGCCTCACTGGGGCCATGTTCATCATTATTATTATTATTATTATTATTATTATTATTATTTGATGGATGGATTTTTTTTTAATCCTCACCTGAGGAGGATATTTCCCCATTGATTTTTAGAGAGAGTGGAAGAGAGAGGGAAAGACAAGAGAGAAATATCGATGTGAGAGAAACACATCCATTGGTTGCTTCCCGCCTGGGCCGGGGAAGAGCCTGTAACGGAGGCATGCGCCCTTGACTGGACTCGAACCTGGGACTCTTCAGTCTACAGACCAACGCTCTATCCACTGAGCTAACCAGCGAGGGCTGGCTGGCTGGATTTAACTGCAAAACTGTGAGGTAGACGGGACAGGCTATACTTAAGCTCATTTTATAGGTAAAAACATGGAAGCTTAGAGGCATTAAAAACGTTGCCAGAGGCAGAGCAGGTTTAACTATTCTCATTCTACAGACAGGAAACTAAGGCTCCGGGATTTAAATAACAAGCTCAAGGTCAGAGTCAGTGTCAAAGCCAGGCCCAGGCCCCACCTCGGCCCTCAGGGACATCCCCCTCTTTGGAATTGTGCACTAATGGGAAAGGGTTTCAAGAGGTCACAGGTGGCCTCATCACCACTGCCCAGGAGGACCAGCAGCCTGAGATGGTGTCGCGTGCATCCTCCATCCAAACCTGCCTGCCAGGCCTCACCTACTTAGGGCTCACCTGCCCAGTCCTCACCTACTTAGGGCTCACCTGCCCAGGCCTCACCTACTTAGGGCTCACCTGCCCGGGCTCTGCAGGAAGTGCCCTGGGAAATGTTGGTTCAGGAGAGCCCCCCACACTGGGCTCCGTGCCTGAGCCTGACCTGGACGGGTGAGAGGAGGTGGAGGACGCGACCTGTAGACCCGCAGGCCCACCGGCACCTGGTTGGACAGAGGCCTGGAGCTCTGCCTGAATCCCATCTGGACCGCTGCCTTCGGGCTTAAGGTGCCACTTGGCCTGACCTTTCTCATAACATAAACATGTAACCCTGAGGGGGAATTACTAAGTTCTTAATAGTCAGGGGAGGGGCTGGGTGTCTCTTGACTTCTAGTGAAAGGAAGCTGAGTCTGTCTTGAAGGGAGGGAGGTGGGAAGGTCCGGAAGGAATCAGAGTTAAGCTGGAGGGAGTGTCGGGCACTCCCGGAGGGTGGGGGGACTGCTAGTTCAGGGTCCAGCACCGTCTCTGTCTCAGGTTCTGTCCTCAGCAGTGACCAGCCCCTCCCCGCGCCTCCTCCCACCATCCTATGGAGCCCATGGGGCGCGGGAGAACTGGGGGGCGCGGAGCTAGAAGGGCCGAGTGCGGCGGGGGAGGGAGGAGAATAACCTGGATAAAGGGGTGGCAGGCAGGTTGGAGCGAGAGCGCAGAGACTCGGTGCTGCCGCCTGGAGGCTGCGCGGGGGACGGCGATGGCGGGCTGCGCTCTCCCGGGGACGCCCTTCCGCCGGCCCAGGAATCCGAGGGCGCCCGGGACTGCAGGCCGCCAGGGTGGGGGCCCAGGTCTCCGAGGCCTCCCCACCCAGGGCTCCGGTGTCCCCGGCACCCCAGCTCTCCCACCTCCGGGCCTTCGTCCCAGCTGTGCCCTGGGCCAGGAGCGCTCTCACCCAGGAAACTGCGCCCGGCCTCCGGGCAGCCTCCGGCTGTCCACCCGCTCCTGGACGGGTTTCTGCTCCGCCGCCGGGTTTCCTCGTAGCCGGGGACACAGCTCCGCCCTCGGGGTCCGGCGGCCTCTCCTCCCACCCAGGGGGTCTCCGGGGGGGGGGAAGGGGGGCTCCCCGCGAGCGCAGCGCAGGACTCGGGTGAACCGGCGCCCGGTGAACTGGAACATCTGGAGCCGCGGGGAGCGGGCGGGTGGCTAAGCCCCATCGAGGCGCGCACCCCCGCCCAGGGGTGGGTACTAGGGATGGAAGGACCAGAGGACCGTGTGCGGCATCAGGGAGCCCTGTCCTGGCTCGAGGGCGCCCCCCGGGAGGCCCAGGCCACCAGCAGGCGCGTACCGGCCCCCACATCTGATCTCAGGGCCACGGGCGCCTCCTGAGACCCTTAGGCCGGGTCTCTCCTCCCTGCTACCCCGGCTCCTCCCCAGCTTCGCGGTCTGGGAGGACGGAGTGGGGGTCTGCGAAGACCGTGCGCCTCCTCCATGGGCACCTCCAATTGGGCGGGGTAGGGGAGTGGGCGAGGGGGAGGGAAAGAGCATTCCAGGGCCCGCAGCTCTGAATCCGCCACGGACCAGGCCTTTAGGCCCGGACTCCTCCTGTCCCCACGCTGAGTGGCACGCGCACACCGGGGTACACACGCACGTGCCCGCGGACTCAGGCAAACCCCCCCCATGCACATGCGCCCTCACAAGCCTACCTGCGGGGGCGCGCACTGGCCTTTCTGTGAGAGCCACCCTTTTGCCCACGTGCCTCATCTCCAGGATGGCTGGTGCTCCCCCAACATTGGAGAAGGCTGTGTCCCCACCCCAAACCCCTGCTGCTGTTCACTCGGGTTGGCTGCAGGGCACAGGTAATACTCCCCAGCTTCCCAGAACCCAGGCGATGCTTACCCTCCCCACCAGGCCCCTCTGCTCCGCTCCCCCATAGCCCGCTCAGGGCCAGACCTCCCCGCAAGGAGATGGGCGAAGCTGGCGCTGCTCTGAGGGTGCGGTTGGTCCTGGGCCAGGGCGGCCTTCCTTAACCAGGTGCCGGCTGGGGTGGAGTTTGAGGTCACGGGCAGCTGGGGGAGGCCCTCCCCACCGCCCACCCCCAATTTGAAACGCCTCCTTTATACTGAGGCCAATCCCTGGGCTCCCAGTCCCCCTGGGGGCGGTTCTGCCTGGGAGAGGAGGATTTTCCTCGGTGGGGTTTGGCGCTCCGCCCTCCCCCCACCTCCACCCCCCCTCTGTTTCCCTGTGCGGGAGGAAAACTGGCTGGCCTGAGGGTTAACGGACAACGCAGATTAACCAGGGAGAGCACACAAATGCAGTTAACAGTTTTACGTATACACGGGAGTCTGCAGAAGAAAAATGAGGACCCAAATAAGCGATGGGGGCCCAAAGCTCATGTACCTTTTGCATAAAGAGCAATGCGTTTATGGCAGCGGTTCTCAACCTGTGGATCGAGACCCCTTTGGGGGTTGAACCACCCTTTCACAGGGTTCGCCTAAGACCATCGGAAAACACATATACAATCACATATTGTTTTTGTGATTAATCACTATGCTTTAATTATGTTCAATTTGTAACCATGAAAATACATCCTGCATATCAGATATTTACATGACGATTCATAACAGTAGCGACATTACAGTTATGAAGTAGCAACGAAAATAATTTTATGGTTGGGGGTCCCCACAACATGAGGAACTGTATGAAAGGGTCGCGGCGTTAGGAAGGTTGAGAACCACTGGTTTATGGGGATGTGACAAGCCGAAGGGGCTCGGGCCGGGTAGGGAGCTGTGGGACGATGACTAGCAAGTACATGGGGGCGCTAATAGGACAGGGTTCTCCCTGCAGTTTGCTGGACAGGCCCATCTTGTCCTGGACACCAGTCCCTGGTGGCGAGAGTGCTCCCCTCCTGGGGCAGGGAGGCCACTTCCTCCAGGGCCTTCAGCTCCGAGTCCTCAGCGTGCCAGAGCAGCGTGTTTGGGAGGACATGTTCTGAACCCCCTCACCAGGAAGGGAGTTCCCTCCGCACTTAGGCCTCTGGCCCCAGACAAGGAGAGAGGCGCACCTGAGTGGTGAGTTGGGATGAGGAACTGGACGCTCAGGCGGTACCCTCCCCGCTGTCCCCAGAGAGCTCTTCCCTTTCCCACATGGGAGGGCGATGGCATTCATGGCTGCGTGTGACTGGATGGAGGAAGTCTGTCTAGCTCTGGGTTCATTATTATTCTTTTACTATATTTTTACTAGAGACCCAGTGCACGAATTCATGCATGGCTCTGGTCCCTAGGCCTGGACAGTGATTAGGGCCGGCGGAGGCGGGAGGGACTGCGGGAGGTTGGCTGGCCATGGGAGGTTGGCCATGGGAGCACACTGACCACCAGGGGGCAGCTTCTGTGTTGAGTGTCTGCCCCCTGGTGGTCAGTGTGTGTCATAGCGACTGGTCAACCAGTCGGAAGGGAGAGGGAGAGAGGGAGAGAGATAGAAACATCAATGATGAGAGAGAATCATGGATCAGCTGCCTCCTGCACACCCCACACTGGGGATCAAGCCCACAACCTGGGCATGTGCCCTGACCGGGAATGAAACGGTGACCTCCTGGTTCACAGGTTAACACTCAACCACTGAGCCACACTGGCCAGGCTGCTTTTAGTTTTGACAATTTTGAACGTGCAGGGGGTGTTTTGGTTTGTTTTTGTAGTGTGCTTTTTTGTTTGTTTGTCTCTATGTGCAGGGTTTTGTGTGGTAAATGTTTGGGTGAGTATATGGGAAACGATATTTCGCTTTGTGAGAAACTGCCAAACTATCTTCCGTAGCGGCTGCACTGTTCTGCATTCCCACCAGCACCAGAGTGTCTGTTGCTCCACATCCTCACCAGCATTTGGGATTTTTTTAAATTTTTTTTTTAGTTTTTGGATTCCGGCCATTTGGATTTAATAGGTGTGTTGTTTTAATTTGCAAGTCCCGCGTATGCATGATGTTGGCCATCTTTTCATACACTATTCGCCATCTGGATAGCGTCTCTGGCGAGGTGTCCGTTCAGATCTTTTGCCCATTTTCAAACTGGGTCGATTGTTTTCTTCATGTGCAGTCATGAGAGTTCTTGGCGTATTTTGGACACAGTTCTTCGTCAGCTCTGTTCTGCCAGGTTTTTCCTCCTGCCTGTGGCTTGCCTTTTCATCCTCCGGGTGAAGTTCTGCTTTTAGAACTTCACCTCATCCTCTAACTCCGCTGCTGTTAGTAATAGGAAGGCTGTGTTGATCTCCATGTCTCCGATTCCCTGTCCTCTCAGTGGGTTTGAACTTGACCGGGTGGACAGGACACACGAATTAAGCCTCTAAAACCCTCATACCTGCCACCTCCAGGGCTGTGATGAAGATCAAACGGGTTAGTGTTTCTAAACCCCTGGAACGGGGCCTGGAACATATTAAGTGCTCAATTACCTCAGATGATTATAATAATAAGCATCCCATCTTTTAGCCGCTTAATGGAGTCCATCCTTCCTCCCCGCTCTTCCTTCTCAGAATTTTCCCAGCTGTGTTCACTTTCTAGACGAGTCATTTTGATTAATTTTTTTCAGTATCCTGTTTGGATTTTATTAAATGCATAAGTAATTTAGAAAAAACAAACATTTTAATGAGGTTGGGTTTCTTATCCAAGAATAAAGCCTATTTTTTTTAATTGAAGAATTCCGTATGCCCCTTTTCTTCACATAGAACTTCCCAATCCTCGCTAAATGTATTTCCTAACATTTTACTTCCTTTTTCTTTTTTAAAGTGTAATTTATTTTCCATCACCATTTATCCCTCCTACACCCTCTCCCACCTCCCCCCACCACCCTCCCCCCCACAATCATCACACTGTTGTGTCCATGAGCTTGCTCTCTCTCTCTCTCTCTCTCTCTCTCTCTTTTTCCTGTGTTGCTCACCCCTATCTCCTTCCCCCACTTCTTTTTTCCTAAATGCTAGTATGAATGAGGTCTTTTCATCTGAGACATATTTCAACTGATTGCTATATATCTATAGTGTATATATATAGGCAATTGATTTTTTTAATAGACTTTATTTTTGGAGCAGTTTTAGATTCACAGCAAAATGGAGAGAAACATACAGAGATTGAAAATGCCCCCTGCCCCAACCATGCACAGTCTCCCCATGATCACCGCTCCCCACCAGAGCGGTGGATTGGTTACAATTGCCGAACCTACGATGACACGTTATTGTCCCCCGAAGTCCATGAGGGGCCACTCTCGGTGCTGTGCATTCTACAGGTTTGGACAAATGTGTAATGACATGTGTCCACCATTATACTACCATAAAGACTAGTTTCACTTGATTTTTAAATATTAATGTTTTTAAATCTTCTTAAAGTTTTTATGTTTTTTTCCTACGTTATTCTCTCAGCTTTTCTAGGGAATAATCTGAAAACAGTGGAAGTTTTGCCTTTGCATTTCCCACACTTACCCTTTCTTACGGGTCCCGTCTAATTGCACGGGTTCGCTGCCCCAGAGCAGGGTCACACGGCGGCAGGGCCAGGACGCCCTTGCCCTGCTCCCAGGGGATGGGAAGGCCTCGGGGTCTCACCAGTGAAGGTCATGCTGGCTGTGGTTTCATATACTTACATACTTTATCACGTGAAAGCATAAAGCCCATCCCTATGTTAAGTCTTTTCCCAACATTAGGACTAGGTGTTGGATTGCATCAGATGCCTCCTCAGCACCTATCAAGACACTCTTTTTTAAAAAAATACATTTTATTGATTTTTTACAGAGAGGAGGGTGACGGATAGAGAGTTAGAAATATCGATGAGAGAGGAACATCGATCAGCTGCCTCCTGCACACCTCCCACGGGGGATGTGCCCGCAACCAAGGTACATGCCCTTGGCCGGAATCGAACCTGGGACCCTTCAGTCCGCAGGCCAACGCTCTATCCACTGAGCCAAACCAGTTAGGGCGACACTCATTTTTTAAAAATATATATTTTATTGATTTTTTACAGAGAGGACGGGAGAGGGATAGAGAGTAAGAAACATCGACCAGCTGCCTCCTGCACACCTTCTACTGGGGATGTACCCACAACCAAGGTACATGCCCTCGACCGGAATCGAACCTGGGACCTTTCAGTCTGCAGGCCGACGCTCTGTCCACTGAGCAAACCGGTTAGAGCAGAGACACTCATTTGATGTTTCTCCTACAACCAGTGCATTTGGTGAGAGGTAGGCTTCTCCACAATTCAGTTATGAGGCTCAGAGAGGGAAGCCACTGGCCCAGGGTCACACAGCGGGCAGGTGACAGAGCGGGGCCTCTTTCCTAGAGCCCACGCTCTCTGTCCCGGCCCCCAATCCTGTCTGCTCGGAACGCTTGTGGCCTGCAGCTCCTGGGACATTGCGCAGCCCTGGGCCCTTGCCCACAGTCCGCATGGCTCTGTGGCCCCCACGCCCCCATTCTCATGCAGGAGAAACTGGCCCAGCTCAGCAGCCACCCACGGCCCACCGTGAACACAGCCTAAAGCCACAGGACACAGGCCTGGGGTGAGTGGGGGTATTGGGCAGGCCCAGGGTCACAGACCTAGGAGGGCAGAAGAAGAGACATTTTTCTTCCCTTCTCCCAGGCTCCATAACACAGGAAGGGGCACGTGGGTGCCTCCAGGCTGAGGCACGGCTTCTGGGGTGGGTTTGAGGTGGGCACAGAGGCGGCCAGCGGGCATCTGGGCTCCGATGAAGAGCCTCAGGCTTTGATTCAAGTTCATCCTGGCCATGCCAGGTCCCTGCCCGGGCTTTGCTGTGGGGCCTAGACAGGGCCCGCGCCTCTGTGTGCTGACGAAGGCACAGAGACCATGAGGAAGCCCCTTGGGGGGGGGGGGCGGGCTGGCTCACAAGGCCCCCACCTGGAGCACCCAGGGGTGCCTGAGAGCCCTAGGAGGGCATTTATTATTAAGACCCTCCCTAGGCCACACGTTGGGCATGCATTGCCTCATTAAATCTAAATTAATTTACGGTAATTAAATCCTCTTCCAAGTAATCCTGCCTGCAAGAAGGCAGGGTCTTCTTGATGTCGGGTGCTCTACACGCCATCTCATTACCCCACTTTACAGATGGGGAGCTTGAGGCCGAGGAAGGGAAGTAACTTTCCCAGGGTTGCTGGGGGGCAGGGGCAGGGGCGGGGGCGGGGAGGGATGTCGGGCAGAGCCGGTCCCCGGCCTTCGACGGCACGGTTAGTATTTCAGCCTTCGGCAGATCTTCTGAGACCTGCAAGGTCACCCTGCGGCTTTGGCATCCTGTCACCAGCTGGCCAGGCCAGTGAAAACAAACCGTGGGGCGCGGGGGAGACCTCTACTTAGCTGAGAGCCTCTGGGACCGGACCCCATTTTACATGGAACAAAACTGAGGTCCCAGCAGGGCAGTGGTGGAGGTCAGATTCAGGGGCCGCTGCCTGAGGCTGCTCCAGGGGGTGGCTTCATCCCATCTGGGAAGTAAAGGCCATGTTTTTTCAGGGTTTTCACCCATTCTCCAACCATCCACCTGGGGGCGCTGGATAACAAGGCTGTGACTGGAGCTTTGCAGGGAGAACTCGGTATGGCTGGCCTGGGGGTCTCCCCTCGGGGCCCATGGCTCCTCCCCCATGATGCTCACCTACACCTGCCCCCCCCCCCGGCCCCCCGCCCAGCTCACCAGGAGTCCGGCAGACCCGCAGGTGCCACTTGTGGCTCACTCTCCTGCTTCAGTTCCGGAAGCCTCGCCTGCTGATGGAGGTTACAATAGGGCCTAGACCGGCACCTGGGTGGCCTGGCAGCCTCTCACCTGGCCAGTTGGGCCCTCGGCCATGCCCCCTCTCCCCTGCCATCGCCAGAACGCCTCCTTTTCCTTCTCCATCTTCACTCTAGCATCAGAGGCTGCCTGTGTGTCATGGGCTGCTCACAGGTTCACGGGGGACCTGCAGCCGCCCCTCCTCCTCAGTGCTCCCCCTCTTTCTCTCTGTAACCACCTGTTTCTGAGCCTGGGACCCCCGGACCTTCAGCTCCTTGAAGGCGGGCCCACGGAGGCCACGGTGCAGTGTGCGAGTGCACAAGCAGCAGGTCCCCGGTGGGCAGCGGGTGTGTCTCGATGAGACGGGGGACAGGGCTCGTGGGGGGCTGTGGTTGGCTCCTTTGCCCCTGGCATTCCCAGCAGGAGTGGACTGTGGGACTTGGCTTTCTGCTAACCAGACTCCGAGAAGCTGACCAAGAACCCGGGGTGGCCAGGAGCTAATTCACACGGACGGACACACCTGCGGGTGGCTGCCCAGCGGAGGGCAGTGGGGGGCAGTGGGGGCCTTTAGCCACAAGCCCAGCTCCACGGTGGGAGGCACTTCAGGTTCCCCGAGCAAGGGTCCCACTGGGGCTGGGGTCCTTGGGTCCTTTCGTGCTGCCAGGACGTGGCGTTAACTAAAGTGGACTCCGTGGCGAGAAGGTTCCTCTCTTCACGCTCCTCTGGCCTCTGTTCGTTGCTAGGACACCTGCGGCCTCCGCAACCCGGCCGAGTGCTCATTCGCCCAGAACCCAGCAGGCCCTGCGGGTCAGCCTCCATCCGCCAGATAATCTCATTATTTCCATTGTGCGTATCTCTATGGTTACTGTCTATTTCTGGCAAGTGCGACTCATTCTCTGTTTGTGATGACAGAAAGCTTATTTTTTAAGGGAAAAAGTGAATGAATTTAAGGATGTAACGGAGTGGGCCCAGAGGAAGCAAGCCTCTGGGGTGCCCTGGGTGCCTGCGGTTTGGGAAATGGAGGAAGTGCTCCTCTGAGCCTCGCAGCCTCCCCCAGGGCCCTGCTGGGGGCTCGTCCCTCGCACAGAGGAGGAAACCGAGGCCCTGAGAGGGGAAGTGACCGTGACCGAGAAGCCCCTTGACTGGGGGGAGCCTGCCACCCCCATGCCACACCTGAGCCCCTTCACTCAGGCCCAGCAGCCTCTCGGCTGGCAGCCTGGGCCTGGGGGGCTGGGATGGTGGAGCCCTTGAGTGGCCGCCCGAGCAGCAGCTCTGTCCCCGATGCACCCACCTCTGGCCCCGCGAGAGACCCCTCAAGGAGGAGGGAGCCCAGGCCCCGTGCGGCGTGTGCCGCCCAGATGCCGTCCACTCCACGTGCAGACAGAAACGGACGCCAGCCGAGGTCACACTGACGCTGGAGCCTGCGCTCTTCCCTTTGCCGACTCCAGCTGTGGAGGCTGTGGAGGGTCTGGATCCCGGAGGCCACGTGGCACGGAGGGTGTGGGCCCCTGGGGAGCAGGTTCTGCCTCTGTCAGCCATGCAGGGACAGGTGCCCCGAGGGTCCCCACTCCTAGTGCCCTCCCCTCCTCACACCAGAACCCCACCCACCCAGAGTTAGGCCCCCTCATCCTTATCCCGGCCCATTCCCGTCCCACACCCTGTCACCAAAACCTCTGGGAATCGAGGAAGTCCCCCCGAAAAGGCTCACGGCACCCCATCCTCTTCTTTCAGATTCAGGTTGGGACAGGGTGACATGAGAGAGGCAACCCCCTCCCTCAGGCGCCAAATTGAAGGGGATGCCAAAAAGTGCCAGTCAAGACAAACAGCCCAGTTAACAGCGGCATGTGATCGGAACAGACATTTCTCCAAAGACACACAGAGCCAAGGAGCACATGAAAAGGTGCCAGGCACCAGTGATCACCCCGGAAATGCAAATCAAACCCACAGCGAGACACCCCTCCCAGCCTCCCGGGTGGCAGTCCTCAAAAAGACAGGCCGGACGAGTGCTGGCCAGGATGGGCGGCCGGACGAGTGCTGGCCAGGATGAGCAGAAACCGGAACCTCACGCACTGCTGGAGTGGACAGCGGTGCAGCCGCTGTGGAAAGTAGTTTGGCAGTCGCTCCATAAGTAAACATAGAATGACTACATGACCCTGCAGTCGCACGTCTAGGTATATCTCCAAGAGCAATGCAAACATGTCCACACCAAAATCTGTCCCCAGATGTCCACAGCATGATTCATAAAAGCCCCAAGTGGAAACAACCTCAATGCCCATCAACAGATAATGAGTGGACAAAGTGTATATCCCATCCAGACAATGGGTCCTTTTCTTTTCCTTTCTTTTTTTCTGTCTTTTCTTTTTTATTTTATTTTATTTTACTTTATTTTATTTTATTTTATTTTTATTTCAGAGAGGAAGGAAGAGGGAGGGATAGAAACATTAATGACGAGAGAGAATCATTGATTGGCTGCCTCCTGCACACCCCCTTCTGGGGATTGAGCCCACAACCTGGGCATGTGCCCTTGACAGGAATCGAACCCAGGACCCTTCAGTCTGAAGGCTCTATCCACTGAGCCACACCGGCTAGGGCCAGACAATGGTTTCTAACACCACTCTCCAATGAAGGGAACCAAGCTCCTTGGAGAAACGGCTGCTCTGGGCCTGGGGCAGGAAAGACACAGAAGGAGCCTGGAGCACGTGTAGTGCCAGAAACCAGCAACCAAGGAAATGCTGAACCACACAATTACCATGTCCAGGGACATGGGCCAAGGGACAGAGCTACCGATGGCCAAAGACGGAACAATGGGAGAGAGGAAGAAAGAACTGGATCATAGCACCAAGTAGGAAAATGTCTAAAATATATGCCCATAAAAATAAAAATATGCCACAAAAATAAAAACATGCCTGATATAAATGAACGAATGAGTCGGTAAATAGAGTGAGGACACAAATCTTCCCCAGCAGCAGAATTCCAAACGACTCGTGTGGACACCCCGGCCTCCGGGAGGGGGAGCAGAATTCCCTGCTCGAGTGTGGCTGTGCGGAGAAACTTCTCCCGAAGGAACTGGATCCTTTCAAGAAGTCCCTCAGGGGCGCCCTTTTATTAGACCCATTTTACAGATGAGGCCACTAAGCCTCAGAGCGGCCAACCTCTACGCCACACTTTTCAGCCCCCCCGCGCTTCCTGCTTGGCCTGGTCCATGCCCTGTGCATGCCCTAGGACCTCCCAAGGGTGTGTGAGGTATTTAGTGACTAAAATTGTCAAATGAGTGAACGGAGGAAAAAACAGAGGAGAGACAGAAATGGAGCGAGAGAGACGGAATTAGAGACGGGTGCCCCCGGTGCCGCTGCGGTGGGCCGTGTGACTCTGGGCAGGCCCTGGACCTCTCTGAACCCGTCTCGCTTTCCTCATCTAGGAGATGGGATGGTCTTTCCTGCCTCATGGGGTCGACATGAGAATAACGAGGTCACTCCACACACACAGCTGCGCAGGGAACACTGTTTTCTGTTTTCTAAAAGGCAGCTTCAGCCTCTAAGCCCCGCCTCTGCCCAGCCGGCAGGAAAGACGTTTCAGCTCCAGAATCCTAGGAATTTCAGGTGACCACTGGCCCGTGGCCTCCCAGCATCACGGGGCAGCGGCTGACATTGACAGCTTTCTCCTTTCTTCTTATCCCGAAGGGGGGCTGGGAGGCTTTTCTGGGGAGACTGTCTGGGTCCCAGTGACCCACGTACCCCGGGAAAGCCCACACGGGAAGCAGTGCAGGCAGAACCATCGGGCCTGTTGTGCAAGGACCCGGCAGAGGTGGGCGCGGCCGCTCACCGAGCCCGGGAGCCCAGCCTGGGGCAGCTCCCAGAGCCGTGAGGCTGAATAGTAAGAAGCTGGGAAACCTCTGGGCAAGTAGAATGGGAAACTGAGACACCGAACAAACTGGCCAAGCAATTCACAGTCAGAGCCGGAAGGTTCATAGGTTGGCACTCAGCCACTGAGCCCCTCCGGCTGGGCCACTGTCCCCAACTCGAATCAACATATTCTCAAGATCACCTGGGCTTATATTGGGAAATCTTTATTATTTTTTATTTTATTTTTAGATTTCTTTTTGTACTGTGAAATCTTTCTTTCTTTTTTTTTTTTTATATTTTTATTGATTTTTTTACAGAGAGGAAGAGAGAGAGATAGAGAGTTAGAAACATCGATGAGAGAGAAACATCGATCAGCTGCCTCCTGCACATCCCCCACTGGGGATGTGCCCGCAACCCAGGTACATGCCCTTGACCGGAATCGAACCCAGGACCCTTCAGTCCGCAGGCCGACGCTCTATCCACTGAGCCAAACCGGTTTTGGCTGTGAAATCTTTCTTGCAGGCAATCAAAAACCCACACACCACCAGCTGGCCCTAGGCAGGCCCACTCGGGCCCAGTCCCTGTCTGGTAACATGGGCACCTTTCTCCAACTCACATAAGACGTCCTATGGGCCTGCAGTAGTGCGGGGGGCAGGCCCCTTGGCCCAGGAATCAATGGGCCTCCCTTAGGCCCTCTCTTGCCCCAGCCCTGGGTCCCCTCCCTGGTCAGGGCTGGGAGCTCTTCCTCCTGTTTGCGTCCCCAGGGAGCTCTGTCCGTGCTGGGAACCCTCTCCCCACTCCAGACAGGCTGCTGGCTTTCAGCTCCGCCCAGATGGTCCCCTGGGGCGGTGAGCACAGGAAAGGAAGGGGGAAATACAGGGGAAGACGAGAAGCCCAGATTATGATCTCTGATCCTAACTCTCCACACAGGCAAGCACCTGGCACAGTGCCGTGTTCTAGGGTGGCGTTCTCTCTTCCGCCTTCGTTTGCATATCATTATGCAGCCTTTTGAGGTCCTCAGAGCACCCTCCCATCCTCTCCTTGCCCAAGGTCACACAGCAAGTCAAGAATGGAGCCTTCTCCAGCTCTAGGATCCAGTGGTGACCCCCACCAGGAGACAGCTCCCCCCGAGGTCACAGGGTGCGGTCCCCTTCTCACGGGGACCCTCCTGCACCCACTTGGCACCAGCCCTGTCATCCCAATGGGAGAAACCAATCTCCCCCACTCGACCCTGCCTCCCTCACCAGAGTAATTAGCTAAGGGGTAGGCACCTGACCCAAACTGGGCCAATGGGAGAGTGCCAGCCCCTTGGCAGCACTGATTGGTCCAAAATCGGACACATAACAAAACAGACCAATCAGAGGTCTTCCCCAGGATTTTTCCTCTCTGATCACCGCTGGTGGATCATGGGCGGCCCACCCAAGTGGGAAGACACCCATCACTGGCAGAGAGAGGCAAAGAGGTGGGGAGGGGGGCCCTGGTCATCCTCCAGCCTTTCCCAAGCCGCCGCCTCTGATTTGGTGAGTTATTCAAGGGATTTCAGTAAGTTCCTGGTTCCTGCCCCCAGGCGGTAGTGCATCTCCCCCCACAACCTCTCACCCTCCCACCCCACCCCCACCCCACCCCCACCTAAGCACTTGGACTTTGGAGCCAGCCAGCCTTGGCTTTGCATCCCCTCTGGCACTCACTGGCTGTGCCACCTTCGGCATCTCACTAAGTAGCTTGGTGCCTCAGTTTCCCCAGCTGTAACGCACATTGGCTTATTGTGGGGATTGAATGAATTATAACAGCGCCTGGCACACAGGCAGCGCTCAATAGCACCAGCTCTTCAACCAAGAGCATTCTGGACCCTACACCTTCGGGGGCCCTTGGCGCCTCCCCCGTGGTGCCCACAGTCAGCCAGTCTGTCCATCCGAGTAGCCTGGCTGCGGTTTGCTTCCTTCTTGCTGAAAGCTGGACGCCTTAGTGACGAGGCCGCCTGGCGGGCCCTGCCCTCCCCGCTGCTCAGGCTCAGTCCTCCCACGGGTTCTATGCAGGAGGGCGGAGCTCAGAGTCTGGCCTTCCAGAGCAGGCAGCCCAGGCCCCAGCCGGTGTGGCTCAGCGGATAGAGCATCAGCCTTTGGACTGAAGGGTCCCCGGTTTGATTCCGGTCAAGGGCATGTACCTCAGTTGTAGGCTCCTTCCTGTCCCGGGCCCTGGTCGGGGCTCATGCAGGAGACAACCCATCCATGTTTCTCTCACATCGATATTTCTGTCTCTCCCTCTCCTACTCTCTCTAAAAATCAATAGAAAAATATCCCCGGGTGAGGATTAAAAACAAACAAACAAAAAACAGCGTAGGCAGCCCAGGCCCCGGGGTGGCTCAGAGACCAAAGCCAGTGAGGGACACCGTGAGATAGACTCCGAATACCTCTTCCCTCCACGGCTAACTTTGTTTTGGGTCCAGCTTACCACACATGGCACCTGGAACAGTGCTGGCAAGTGCTCAGAAAGGGCAGAAATTGTGGTGCCCAGCTCCGGTGCATGTGCCTTCCCCCTCCTCCCCAGGCTGGCTCCCCTCCTCAGGGGCTGCTCAGCCCCTGACACAAACACCTGTCAGCCAGGCTTTTGTCAGCCAGGACTGGCCTGCCCAGACCCGCCCAGCTCTGCCTGAGCCCCAGGTGCCCACAGCTTAAACCCAAGCTGGGAACACCTTGTCTACCAACAAGTTCCCTTCACCTGGAGCCTCAGGCTGTGACCTGATTGGGAAAGAGGTCTTTGCAGAATCTTAAAGGTTTCAAGATTAAATCATCCGGGATTGAGGATGGGCCCTAAATCCCCAGGTTGGCAATCTTACGGGAGGGGAGAGGACAGAGAGAGGGTGGAGGCGGAGGTTGTCCGTATTGTTCGGTTAGGTGGCTCAGGAGGCGGCGCAAGAAATAGAGAGTCCAGTGAATCAGAAAAGAAAGGAAAGGAAAAGGTTTATTTCTGCGTCCCCGGGAGACCCACGTACCCCAAGGACAGGGCACGTGGATTCACGCCAACAGAGAGGGGGGCGCTTTTTTTATACTGCGGTTGGGTGAGGGGCGGGGACATGAGCTGAGGTATTCAGTTGAGGAAGTTTCGGCTGCAGGGGGGTCAGCCAGGTATTCAGGAAGGAGTCAGTATCTGTGTGGGGGTCGTGGTGGATTCAGGGAGAAGCCTGTATCTGTGTCTGGCACGCTGATCTGTTAGAAATGCCAGGGGGAGTCCATTATCTCGTCACATGTCTGCATGTATCCGATCCTGGGCTCCCTCCGACCTAACACGTATGTGGCTGCGAGCCGAGAAACACCAAGGCTGGGGGCAGCCCCAGGAGCCAGGAGAGGCCGGGGAAGGTTTCTCCCTCAGGGCCCCCAGGAGGAACCAACCTGGATTCCAGGCTTCTGGCCTCCGGGCCTGGGAGAGAATAAATGTCTGTTTTCTGAAGCCAGCCAGTTTGTCATGATTTGTTATGATGCTCCTAGAAAATGCCTCTCGCACAGGGTGCCCATTGGCCGTCTGGCTGTATCACCAGGGATCGTTAAACTTTGCTCTCTCTTTGCCCAAGAAATTCCACGTCTAAGCATTTATTTTTTGGAAATAGTTGGGGCAATGCAAAGATATTCCTGCAAGGGTCTTCCCCACAGTTTTGTCCAAAATGGTGAAAAATTAGGAACAAACTAAATATCTCTCAGTGGAACTTGGTCAGATACATGGTAGCACTCCCTGTGCTGGGACACCAGGACCTTACGTGTCGAACGTCAGATGAGATACCAGGACCATTGTGAGTTGTGGGTTCAGTCCCCAGTAGGGGGAGTGCAGGAGGCAGCTGCTCAATGATTCTCTTCATTGACTTTTCTATCTCCCTCTCCCTTCCTCTCTCTCTCTCAAATCAATAAAAACATGTTTAAAAAACATATTAATCATAAAAACACCGATCATCTGAACTTCATTAAAATTAAGAACATCCGTTCATCAAAATACAACATTAAGAGTTTGATTTCAAATGCCAGTTCCCACTAACTGGCCGGGAGACCCCGGGTGAAGGATTTCAATCCCCCGTGCCTCAGTTTCTCATCTGTAAAATGGGGAGAGTTTCTTCATGAGGTTTCCCCAGTTAACTATTTTTGTGTAACCAACCACTAAAACTTAGTGCTATGACAAATAACAGTCTGTTCATTTGCTCATGAATGTGAGTTCTGAGCAGGGCTTGTGTGGGGGATGGGGGGTGGGAGGGTGGCACATCTCTGCTCCCCAGGGTGTCAGGTGGGGTGGCTCCACTGGGGGCCGGAGAGGGTGTCCTCACGTGGTTGGCAAAGTTGGTGCTGGCCGTTGGCTGGGGGCTCAGCGGAGCTCGGGGTCAGAGGCCTCGGTTCCTTTCCACGCGGGCCTCTCTATGGGCGGCCTGGGCTTCCTCACAACATGGTGGCTGGGTTTTAAGTTTAACTATATTCAAGCGCTGTATTTGGGGCACATACCACACAATTATTCCTTGTTTACCTGAAATTCGAATGGAATCAGGAACCTTGTGTTTTTATTGGCTAAATCTGACCGCCTAGGGCTCCTGCACAGGAAACGGGCGGGGACCAGAGGGCCTGACAGGGGTCAGGCGGCCCCAACCTGGACCCTGAAACTTTGTGCTCCAATTGGCCCCAAAGCCTCCTTCCCGGTCCATGGGAGGAGCCACTCTGTACTGCCCACTTCTCTCCCCTCTGGCCTCAGTTTCCTCCACGCTGTAAGACCCTGATGGTTTCTCTGCCCCGCCTCCCAGCCTCTCCCAGGATCAAACACCTGAGAGCAGGGGCCTCTCAGGACAGGACAGGCCCAGGAAGCCACAGGGCCTGGGGCGGCCACTGGGCCTGGGGCGGCTCTGTTCTTTGGCCGAAGGACCTTGCGGAACCGGACCAAGCTCTTTTGTTTCTCCCAAAGCGCCCTGTTACACCGCCTCCATGGTAATTGGTTCAGGCACGGACCATTAACGGATGCTAAAAGCATTCACCGATGACATTTTCACACGGTATCAAAGTGAAGTTCCCTTTACAGGAGGGAGGCCTGGCCGGCGCCCACAGCTGCCCACTCATCACCTGGCCTCTGATCCAAGCCTCCAGATGAAAGGAGCCCAAAGGAACCAGCCTGGTAAATGCCACGCCCGGCCTGGGCTTAGAGCCGGACCAGAAAAAACAACAGCGAGCAGGGCACCATGGGGCCCCGGGCGGAGGAATGAGGCCTGGGATCCGGTGATAGCGCCGTATCAATGGCACATTTCCTCGGTGTGTCATTGCCCTCGGTGGAACCTCGGCCTTGGTCTCGGGAGCTACACGTGCGAGAGGTAAAGGGCCACTCACTGCTGCTACGCTCCACGGTTCAGCAGACAGGTCGATAAAGTGGAGAGAGAGAGAGAGAGAGAGAGAGAGAGAGAGAGAGAGAGAGAGGAGAGAGAGGGGGTCACATGATAACAGTTGGAGAATCTGAGAGTTCCTTGTACTATTTTTGCAAATTCTCTGTACATTGGACATTTCTCAAAATAAAAAGCCTGAGGGGTCTGGCCGGCGTGGCTCAGTGGTTGAGTGTTGACGTGTGAACCAGGAGGTCAGGGTTCGATTCCCGGTCAGGGCACATGCCCAGATTGCGGGCTCGATCCCCAGTGTGGGGTGTGCAGAAGGCAGCCGATCCATGATTCTCTCTCATCATTGATGTTTCTATCTTTATCTCCCTCTCCCTTCCTCTCTGAAATCAATAAAAAAATACATATTTTTTAAAGTCTGAGGGAACGTACACCCAGAATAAAATATCAGAAGTAGGAGCGTCTTAAAGACCCCATGCCCTCTCTTGGAGGAGGAGGCTGAGAACAGAGGCCACGGCCTGTGGTCACACAGTGAATGGCAACTGAACCCACCCCACTTGGTCTGAGTCCCCAGAGCAGGAGGAAGCACCGCATCAATGTCACCCCGGTCTCTCCTGCACCCCACCCCACCCCACACCCCCCGAGGTCACCCTACTTTCCTACAGGTGAGCAGCCCCGTGGGGTCCGGGAAGAAATCTACCTCCTTCTCCAGCCAAGAGACACCTGCCTCCCAAGGTGCAGGCAGGTCACCCAGGAGGGAGACCCGAGAAGAGGGGAAGGAATGCTAACCGTGTCCCCTGGAAAGAACAAGTCCTGGGTCCCGGTGGGTCTCACCGGCGATGCCAGCAGGTCCAAACCCCTGGCAGAAACTGGGGAGTCGAGGCCCAGATCAGTAATTGAGCAAAATAAACACCCCCCGCCCAGTCCCTCACCAGCGCTGGGGCAGTTGGAAGAGGACAGGGCCTGGGGCCACGCGGGCTGGAGGGTGCGGCTGCAAGGGGTGTCCAGTGACACTGGAGTCGTGACTGTCCAGAGCTCATAAGCAACTGCCCTGACCACGTGGGGCCACAAGCAGACAAAATCCACCCCCCGTTTTGGCTTCATTTTCAGCCTTTGTCCACTTCTGCGCCAGGTGTGTGACCTCCTCAAGTTCATGTGTGACCGTGGTCAGGGTCACACAGCCAAGCAGGAGCCAGGGCAAGGCCAGGGTCAGGCCACAGGCCTGGCGGGCAGGTCAGGCTCAAGGGAGGCTTCCAGATAAAGCCAGGAGTGAAATCCCCTTTTGGGCTTTGCTCAGTGAAATGTGCCGGTGGTGTAAACGCAGGCAGGGTTTACTGCAGGGAGAGCAAAATGCCTCAATCATTTCTGTTGTGAACAACCTTAAATTTTCTGGACAGAAATAATCATGAGGAAATTCACACAGATAAACAAGGGAAGAAATAGACAGTTAATATGATCTTAAGAGGGGCTCTCTGGCCGCTGTGGCTCAGTTGGTTGAAGCATTATCCCTTACCCTGAAAGGTTGTGGGTTTGATCCTTGGTTGGGGTGTGAACAGGAGGTAACCCATTGATGTTTCTCTCTCCCTCCCTCTCCCTTCCTCTCTGAAATCAATAAGAACACATCTTGGGGTGAGGGTTGAAAAAAAAGAAAAGGAGAGGAAGTCATTGCATACATGACTTTAGGAGGAAAGCGACTTCCTTTTTGAGTCCACAAATACATATTCAAGGCAGGAAAATGGATTCCATTCTACGTCTGTGTTTGTGGGGTTGTTTGCTGGACCGGCACTTACGGCCTCAATCTAAACGGTGTTTGGGTTTTGTCTCTTTAATGCCAGTGAGGTGACGGGTCCTTCCAGGAAAAGCTCCATGTGGGTCTTCATGGCTGCGGAGGATGATTCATCGGGGAAGCCAGCTCAGTGAGTTCCAAGTGTCACCAGGAGAAGAACCGCCATCAATCCAGGTGCAGTAAGGCACGTGAGGAAACTGAGAAGCGACGGGGGGGATGAGAAGGGCGGGTGACCTGCTCCCAGGCCTCCCTGGAGAGGGCACCCGTGCGGGGCTGGCCTAGAAAGCACTGGCTCCGGGAGGTTCCTGGCCAGGTGCGCTGAAGCCAAGCTTTGCGATGTGATGACTTCCTTTGACATATTAAAATGTGATCATGAAAACGGAAACAACACCTAAGTGATCTGCTCTCTCATTTTATACCCTTGTGTTCTATGGGAGTTGAACCCTCTCCCTGCCCCGCCTCCAGGCTGTTCCAGTTCTTTCAAAGCCAGCAGTCACGCCCCACCTGCCTAAATCTTCCAGGGCCTCCTGCGTTCCCCCACACCCCAGCTCCCTCCATCCGGGGTCCCACACTGCCTCACTGTGACCTCCCATTTCACCACTGTGCTCCCAGCTCTGGCCTCGCTGACCCTATCTGTCCACCCCCTTTCCACCTCCAGGCTCTGCCCAGCTCCCTCTGCCCGGCCAGCATCACATTGCGGGACACATCACCCAGGAAGGCTGGCTGGTCAGAGTAGCAGGGACTTCTATCCGGGTCATTCCAGGAGGGTGAGGCCAGAGAGTGCTTGTGGGGCCAGCGTGGCCCCCACAGAGGAGGTGTCCACAGTCTGTTACATTCACCCCCTCGACCAGTGTTTATTGAGCAACTACTATATGCAGGGGAGGGACTTCAAGGCAGAGTCCTGCCCGCAGGGAGCCCTGGTCCACTGGGGTGGAAGCGCACAGGTGACATCAGCTCAGTACTAGGCACCGGGAACCGCAGGGCAGCCTCATGGTGGAGGAGGAGACCTTTTTAAAAAATATATATTTTATTGATTTTTTACAGAGAGGAAGAGGGATAGAGTTAGAAACATCCATGAGAGAGAAACATCGATCAGCTGCCTCCTTCACACCCCCCACTGGGGATGTGCCCGCAACCAAGGTACATGCCCTTGAACAGAATCGAACCTGGGACCCTTCAGTCCGCAGGCCAACGCTCTATCCACTGAGCCACACCGGTTATGGCAGGAGGGGACCTTTGATGTGATGCCCACACAGTAAGCAAGGGCAGCCGGGGACAGGCAGCTGGGGATCATGTCCCAGAGGGAGGAGGGGGAGCGAGTGTGGACAAAAGGGGCCACGCACTAACCTGACAGCTCAGGGAAGGCCTGCATGGTGTTCTTGCAAAACCTGAGACCTAGAGGAACCCCCAAGGATGGTCTGAAATTGAACTCTAACTGCAAACAGGTTAGAGTCGGTGGTCATGTCCTAGGCCAGTATCTCTCCCCCCCCCAACCCCCCCGCCCCGCCACCCAAAGATCAATTAGATCTTTACTGGGCCATTTGTCTTTTTGCATCTAATTCTGAGATAACGGATCTGCGGGATGTCTGCGGAAGCCGTAACTTCCCCTTTTGGTTCCGACCCCTCAGGGCACAACTCATGGCACCAGGACATTCCCTCGTTGCTATTGTTTTCAAGTTAATGGCCAGCCGTTCACTGTGCCAACTGCCCGGTGCCCATCGGTGCCCATGGATGGAAGAAGCCCGTGCCCATCACTTCCCTGTCATCCAATCCCAGAGGCGCCCGCTTTGCTTCCCCCGCCCCCTCTTCCATCGCCAGCGGATGTCAGTCACCCACTCCTTTGCGTTTTGAAAGTAATTTATAAGAACGAGGCCTGAAGCCCGTCCTCCGAGCATCATCTGCGCTCGGGGAGGCTGCCTCCCGCCCCCGCGGACGGTGCGGCTCAGATAAACGCACAGCAACTCCTGGTCCAATGGTTTGACGTCAACGGGAGTCAACGGAGCCGAAGGCCGGAGGGCCGAGCCGGCGCCGGGGCCGGGGGCGGGGCAGCGGGCGCTTCCGGTGTAATTTCAGATCCGCCGAGGGGGCCGCCATCTTCCTCCGGGGCCCGCGCCGGGCCAGCGACATCGCACACGCACCCACTCACACGCACACCCTCGGAGCGGGGAGCGGGGACCCCTCCGGCCGCGGCCCCCCCACCCCAGCCCCCCTCGGCGCACCCCCCACCTCGAGGACCCCGCGGCCCCTCCGCGCACCCCCCACCCCGAGGACCCCGCGGCCTCTCCGCGCACCCTCCACCCCGAGAACCCCGCGGCCTCTCCGCGCACCCCCTACCCCATCCCCTCTCCGCGAACCCCGCGGCCCCTCCGCGCACCCCCCACCCCGAGAACCCCGCGACCCCTCCGCGCACCCCCCACCCCGATCCCCCCTCCGCGCACCCGGCGGTGGAGGCGGTGCAGGCGCGCCGGCCCGACCAGCCCCCGCCGTGCACCCTCGGGCCGGCCCGCCCTCCTGGGTGACGCGGGGCGGGGCGGGGCGGGGCGGGCCTGGGCGCGGCGCTGGACTGACTGTGCGGCGGCGGCGGAGCGAGCGGCGGCGGCACCATGGGCGCCCAGCTGAGCACGGTAGGCGCGGGGCGCGGGGGCGGGGGGCGGGCGGGGGACCCGCAGGCGCGCGGCCTCGGGCGGGGGCGGCGCCCACTGCGACCAGCCCGGGGGCCGGGGGGGCCGGTGCCTGGTGCGGGTCCCACCTCGCCGCACCCACCCGCCCCGCCCGCCCGGCCTGGGCGTGCCCGCGGGCGCCCTGACCCACGCCCAGGCCTCTGCCCGGGACCAGCCCTGCTGCCCCGATGGGCGACCGTGGGCACCGCCCGCCGCCCTCATCCCCGCCGGGCGGAGGCTTTTATGCGCGAGCGAGAGCGAAGGTCTGTGACCTGGAAGGTTTGGCGCGACCGAGGGTGACAGCGCGTGACGTGTGACGGTGTGAGTGCGTGTGGCCGAGCAAGTGTGCACGTGTGCATGTGAGTGTGCACACGTGTGAGTGAATGCACGTGGGTCTGAGTGCAGATCTGTGACACGTGGTGGTTGTGAGTGTGAGTGCAGGTGTGTGAGTGAGGGTGTGAGGCTGAGTGAGATGAATGTGTGTAGCTGAGCGGCTGAGTGGAAGCGAGTGTGTGAGTGTGAGTGGGGGGTGTGAGTGTGAGTGGGGGGTGTGAGTGTATGAGTGAGGGTATGCATGTGTGGGGGGGTGTGAAGTATGCCTGTGAGTGTGTGGGGTGTGTGAGTTTGTGTGAGTGTGTGTGCATGTGTGTGTGAGAGTGTGTGGGGTGTGTGTGTGAGAGTGTGTGTGAGTGTGGGGGTGTGTGAGTGTGTGTGTGTGTGAGTGGGTGTGTGAGTGTGTGGGGGGTGTGAGTTTGAGTTTGTGTGAGTGTGTATGCATGTGTGAGTGTGTGTGTGAGTGTGTGGGGTGTGTGAGTTGATTGTGTGTATGTGAGTGTGTGTGAGTGTGTGGGGTGAGTGTGTGTGCGTGTGTGAGTGAGTGTGAAGAGTGTGTGTGAGTGAGTGTGAGTGTGTGTGTGATGTCGCTGGATGGAAGGGGCTTTATGCATCTTTAGCAACCACCCCCCTCCCTGAGCCGCCTCCGCCCGCCTCCTCCCTGCGGGGCGGTGCTGTTAGCCATGTAGCAGATGAAGAAATCGGACTCAGACGTGGCCAGCGCTTGTGACTGGGCCTGAATTTGTGGGGCTCCAAAGTCCAGGCGGTGCTGTCCCTTTGGGGTTGTCCCAGAGCTACCCTCCCTCCCCCGGGCCCACCTCCTCTCGGATTTCCCAAAAGCCCTGCACAGAGGGCAGCCCCCAGGCACCCTGCTGGCTTGGGGTTGGGGTGCCGGGGGGCGGGGTGCAGGGGGGGGAGTTGGGGGGGGAGGATAGGTCCAGCACCTCTGCCTCCATCTCCACCCGAGCTCTTGGATTGGAGGCACCTGCCTCCTCCCTCAGGCGGGGAGGCTCCTCCAGGACCGGCCAGAACTCGGGGGTGTTCAGACCAAGAAGCAGCCTTGCCAGGCACAGCTGTGGGCACCCCCCGCCTCAGTTTAACTCCTGACGATGTTCCCAGAAGTTGCCTTCCCGCCCCGCCCCCCACCCCGCGGGGTTCTCACCTTCTCCCAGCGTTGGTTGGTTGGTTGGTTGGTTGGGTTTGTCGCTGTGTCCCCAGCACGTGGCTGTTGCACACGTGGTTTGAACTGCCAGGGCCCCCTGGCAGCTCCCATGTGAGTGAGGGGCAGAGTCCTGTCTTGGGGTCAGGAGACCTGATCCACCAGGGGTTGGTGGGAATTGCCCCTTCCTCGCGGGCCCTGCTGGGGACCCCCCCCCCCCCCCCCGGCCCAGAATACCCACAGCAGACCTAGCTAGGCCGCCCGGTGAGGGGCCGCCCGCAGTCTGAGGGAGGCCAGCCCGGGCTGGGGCGCCAGGCAGCTTATCTGGGATGTGCAGGCTCCAGGCTCCGCGGGAGGCCTCCTCCCCTCTGGGGGGCCCAGCCGAGGGGTTGGCACTTGAGTCTACCAGCCACCTGCGGGGAGCTTGGGGACTGGCTCCCCTGCCCTCAGCCGCTGTAAAGGGCTCAGTGGGCCCAGCCCACGTGTCCCTGGCAGCCCCTGCCTCAGCTGTGACCCTGGGAAACCGGGTGGTCCCCCTGCAGAAGGCAGCTCTGCAGTCCACCTGCCCCTCCTCCTGGGTTCCCTCTCCTGCACTTGCTGGCTAGGAGCCCCCGCCCCCGAACTTCCTCCGCTCCCTCCCACTTCCTGCAAGGGGACCAGGAGGGAGGTGGCCGCTCAGATCCCAGGGGGACAGCTGGCAGTCGGGCAGCAGGCAGGTAAGCCTCAGCGCAGGGGCTGGCCCGTGGGGAGGGCCGGGCACATCCCTCCACCCACCCAGACCTGACCTGGGCAGAGTGGATGCCAGGGTCCCGGTGGGGAATGCCAGGAGTGAGCAGCTGGGCATGGTGCCCTGTGGCGGGGAGCAAGGCAACCAGCCCCTCAGCTACAGTGGGTGAGACATCCTGGGACTCTGGCACCCCGTTTTCTTCACCACCACCCCCCGTGTTATCAGAGGTGAGGAAAGGCAGGTGGGGGGTTCCCTCATGGGGCAGAGCACAGACCACCGAGCAACAGGTCAAGGCCCTGGAGGCAGCTGTTTCTAGAACCCGGGGTTGCTGGGGTGGGTGGCATTGCGTGTGTGTGTGTGTGTGTGTGTGTCTATGTTTATGGGTACAAGCTGCACAGCTGAGGAGCTGGGGCGAGGCCTGGCTCCGCCATCTGCCTCCTGTTTACTCTGCCTGCTGCGTGCAGGGGTGGGAGGGGGCTCACAGCCTGTTTCACCCCCGAGTGTGGGAACCGCGTCCCACGTTCTGCAGACACAGCCCTCGCCCTCCACTGCGCCTTTTCTCTGCCGTGTCTGTCTCCCCCGCTGACCTGAGCTCAGGGCGGGGTCCCCTGGCCTGTGACCCCCAAGTCCTGCATAGGCCCTGCAGGTGTGCCCATTGGGGTTTGTGGCCTGAAGGACTGGCCGGCAGTGCGGGCCTGCCCACAGCGGCCTCCCCAGATAGGAATTCAGATTCCTCGTCTGAAATGGGGGGTTGTAGAGCCTCGCCTCCCAACTCTGCGGAGTCCCCTTTGTTGCGAGTGGGGACTGGAAGGCCACCGCCCCCCCGCCCTCACCCCTGCCTCCCCCGGCACTTATCAGCCGCCCAGTGCGCCTTCTTCCCGCAGCGGCTCCAGTGCAGCCTGACAGGTGAGGGCACAGCAGGAAGCCGGATCCCAGACCCCATCGCTGGTGCTCGGGGAGGGCCGTGGGCTGCACGATACACAGGATGGGCCGTGCATGCCCCACCCTCGCCGGGGAGGGATCTGGCTTCTTGCCCTTGTTCCTGAAACTTCCAGACACAAAGAGTCAGAGAGAGATGGGGGTGGGACTTGTCCCTTCACAAGTTTACCCACAAATATTGATCGAGTGTCCCTGGTCCGAGCGCTGGGGATGCACAGGTGAGCCACACCCCCTGCCCTCCTGGGGCTGGGCTCCGGGCTCCGCTGTTTGGTGTTGACTGTGACCAGGGTGGGGAGCTGGCCGGCTGTTTGCCCCCAGGGCTGGCGTCCAGGATCTCGAAGGGCTGTGCCAGGGCTGAGGCCGTGTTCTGGACTTGCCTTCAGGGCTGTTGACATATGAGTCTCTCTCTTGGCCCCACACTAACCACAGGCGAGCGTTTGTGGGCTTGGGGCTGGAGAGAGTCAGGGTGAGGGACAGAAAACCGGGAACCAAAGCCCAGACTCCTCCCTGGGCCTCCCGAGCCTCAGTTTCCCCATTTGTCCAATGAAGAACACAGTTGGTTATCTCCCACCGGCGAGGGTGAGTCACCGAGGAAATGCAAGGGAGGGTGCTTCTCAGGCTGAAGCCAGCTGCACCAGGGTCTTGTGTTGAACTTGGCTGTGCGCTTAAACAGCTGTGCTGGGGGGTTAACTCTGGGAGAGCCAACAGAGCTGCAGTGGCCTCTAAGGCCATTTCGGTTCATTTCCAGGCTCCCAACAATGGCAACTTCCTGCGAATGGAACTCCATCAACTTTCCCCTAAACAGCGTTCCCCAAGGATGTGGCTTTTCGGATTGACAAGGGAGGGGCTTCAGAGGAATCATCTGAATAGTCCTCACCCCCAGGGAGTTCAGGAGGGAGGCCAGGGCTGTGGAAGTCTGCTGAAGGCCTGATTAGCTAGGGAGTGCTAGTCAGGGAAGATTGGACATTTGAGCTGGGCTCTGAAGGGTGGATAGGAGTTTGCTGGTTGGCTGAGGGAAGAGGAGGGGAGTTCTGGGCAGAAGGGAGAATATGCAAAGGCCTAACCCAGCGGCTGGCAAACGCATTAGTCAGCAGAGCCAAACATCAACAGCACAACGAGTGACATTTCTTTTGAGAGCCACATTTTTTAAACAAGCTATATAGATAGGTACATTGTTTTTTTGTTTTTTGTTTTTTTAAAAATATATTTTATTGATTTTTTTTACAGAGAGGAAGGGAGAGGGATAGAGAGTTAGAAACATTGATCAGCTGCCTCCTGCACACCCCCCACTGGGGATGTGCCCGCAACCAAGGTACATGCCCCTGACCGGAATCGAACCCGGGACCCTTGAGTCCGCAGGCCGACGCTCTATCCACTGAGCCAAACCGGTCAGGGCAGTACATTGTTATGAACTTAATTAGGGGACTCCTAAGGCTTGGGAAGAGCCACACTCAAGGGGCCAAAGAGCTGCATGTGGCTTGCTAGCCGCAGTTTGCCGACCACTGGCCTAAGGCAAGAAGGGCTTGTGGCTGGTGGTGTGGTCATCAGTGGGGCCTTGAGTGTAGGCAGTGGGGAGCCATGGTGGGTGTTTGAGGAGGGGGTGGAGCGGCCTGTTGGTTTGGGCAGCTGGGGTGTCACCATGGAGAGGGGATATCGGATTGTGGGGGGTCAGTGGGGATCTGGGCTCTGTGACTGGGGCCCAGAGAGGGCACCTGCCCTGGGAGGCGGCTTGGGAAGAGCCATTCTTGGGGCTTGACAGGCCTGGGTTCGGATCCTGGCTCCACCCCTGACTTGTCGCGTGACCACGGGCAAGTCACTTAATCTCCGAGAAGCAGGGACAACAGTGCCACTTGTCGTGAGCGTGGGCCTCCGAGGTTGGCTTTGGTGTGACTCGGGGCTGGTTACTGGTCCTCTCTGGGCCTCAGTTTCCTGCCAGCACCTGAGGCTGAGGGCTGGAGGGAGGATTATCCCAGGGAACTCCGGTCCCGTACCTGAAGCAGTGACAGCCTCTCCCGCCTCATTTCCTCCCCAGCCGTGAAAGGGACCACCCTCATGCACTTGAGAAAGGTGGGGACTCTCTCCTGAAGTCCTGAGCTGGGCCTCGAACCCTGGTCTCTGGAAACGAGTCCAGGGCTGCCAGCCAGGCCTTCAGTGAGACCCGGGAGGGGTGAAATGCCCATGTTCCCAGAACGCGGTAGGTGCTAGTTAAATGGGCAGGCGGCCCAGGGCAGCGGGGGGTCTGGCCCGGCCCCTGCAGGCCTTCCCTTTAGACCCTTCGGTCACAGGCCAGGGGCCCCGTGGGGCAAGGCCTGCTGCCCCAGCCTGGAGGCCCTGCCTGGGAGCCACACCAAAGGGCTGTAACCCAGCGGCAGCCGGGCAGCTTGAAGCTGCTGCGCCGGTGTGGGAGGCAGGGCCAGGCCTGGTGTGGGAGCTGAGCCGCTGCCCTTCCTTCGCTTGGGTCTTCCAACTCCCAGGGTAGTGGCCCCGTGAGGGTGGCAGGAAAAGCTCCTCTGTGTGTACCCACAATTCTCAGGTTATAGACTGCCGGGAGCCGGTCCATCCTTGCTGTTTCAAGGGACCTGGCATATATGGCATATGGTTCTTAATATGTTTGCTCACCTTCTTGGCGCTGTGTTTTAACCAAAGTCACCTCTCCGAGAAAGGTTGAATCCCCAGGTAGGGATTTTCCCCTGAAGTTAGGGAGGGAATAAAACCCCTCAACTAAGTGCCAGGCGGGTAATTAATCCCTTTAACTATGAACAATCATGCTTAAACTACATAATCTTTTCTCCCTGGAATGGAGATAAGAAACGCCCTAACCTTTGTAATAGAGATTGATAGGATTGAATCAACTGGTATAAATACAATTGTAACAAGACAGAAACACTCAGAACTTAGAACAGAATTGAGAAGACAGAACCTACTCGGAGCCTAGAGACAGAGCCTAGCGGGAGAACATGGCAAGGGATCCTGGACTGAACCTGACTACAGAGATTGGCAGGAGAACCTGACTGGAACCTGGACACTGAACCTGACTGGAGAGCCTGGACAGAACCTGGCTGGAGAACCTAGCGAGGGAACATGGCTACAGAACCTCGCTGGAGATCCGAAGCAGAACCTCTCTGGAGATCCGGGCTAGAGATCCTGGCTAGGCTGCTGATCAACTGAACGCTGTCTCCGTGTCATTCCTTCTTCGCCGACTCCGTCCACGCCTTTGGGGACCCCTGGACCCGCTGGGGTTGGACCCCGGCAATAGACGGCTCCGTGACCTGTGCCACCCTCATCTCATCTCCCAGATCCCCTAGCAAACTCATTAGTCAGCAGAGCAAATATCAGCAGTACAACGATGGAAATTTCTTTTGAGAGCCAAATTTTGTAAACTTAAGCTATATAGGTAGGTACATTGTTATTAGCTTAATTAGGGTACTCCTAAGGCTTAGGAAGAGCCACACTCAAGGGGCCAAAGAGCCGCATGTGGCTCGCGAGCCGCAGTTTGCCGACCACGGCCCTAGGAGGTGGGCAGGGCAATGGCTCTCCTCTTCCTTCTGTAGAAGAGAACGCCGAGGCTCAGAGAGCCTCCCAGGCTGATAGAGAGGCGGGGTGGGGGGAGTTTCCAGGAAGTGGGGAGCAGTAGGGCTTGGCCTTGAGAGGTGAAGGTCATCTCACTGAGCCCTCAGTAGGGCAGGGGCCACTTCTAGGTCTGTCCTCTGCAGAATACAGTACCTCGCCCTGGCCGGTGTTGCTCAGTGGATAGAGCATCGGCCTGTGGACTGAAGGGTCCCAGGTTCGATTCCAGTCAAGGGCACATGCCCAGGTTGTGGGCTCTGTCCGCAGTAGGGGGTGTGCAGGAGGCAGCTGATCCATGATTCTCTCTCATCATCGATATTTCTCTCTCTCCCTGTTCCTTTCTCTCTGAAATCAGTAAAAATATATTTTAAAAAATAATATGGCACCTCAGGAGTCCCACAAAGGAAGCAAAGAGGCCCCCATGTAAGCAAGGAACTTGGGTCTAAGCTTCCTGGCAGCCAAGGCAAAAAGGGGAACCTGTAGTATTATGATAAGAACACACAGTCATTTGCTGAGAGAACTGAAGTCAGGGAGGTTTCCTAGGGAGAGTGCATGAACCAGCTGTGAAACAACTTTTTTTTTACTTTTATTTAGTGACTAGAGGCACGGGGCACGAATCCGTGCACCAGTGGGGTCCCTTGGCCTGGCCTGTGGGATGGGCTGAAACCAGCTCTCGGACATCCCCCAAGGGGTCCTGGATTGTGAGAGGGCTCAGGCCAGGCCAAGGGACCCCACCAGTGCAATCAGGGCCAGGGAGGGATGCGGGAGGTTGGCCAGCCAGGGAGGGACCGCTGGAAGCTCCAGGGTGTGTCTGGCCCATCTCGCTCAGTCCCCAATCAGCTGGACCCCAGCAGCAAGTTGACCTACCAGTCGGAGCACCTGCCCCCTGGTGGTTAGTGTACGTCATAGCTAGCAGTTGAGCGGCATTAGCATATTACGCTTTGATTGGTTGAATGGACGACCAGACACTTAGCATATTAGGCTTTTATTTTTATTTATTTATTTTTTAATATATATTTTTACTGATTTCAGAGAGGAAGGGAGAGAGAGATAGAAACATCGATGAGAGAGAATCATTGACCTGCTGCCTCCTGCATGCCCCCCACTGGGGACTGAGCCCACAGCCCGGGCATGTGCCCTTGACCAGAACTGAACCTGGGACCCTTAAGTCTGCAGGCCGACACTCTATCCACTGAGCCAAACAGACTAGGGCAAGGCTTTTATTATATAGCAGCGGTTCTCAACCTTGGGGTTGCGACCCCTTTGGGGGTCAAAAGACCTTTTCACAGGGGTTGCCTAAGACCATCCTGCATATCAGATATTTACATTACGATTCATAACAGTAGCAACATTACAGTTATGAAGTAGCAACGAAAATAATGTTATGGTTAGCGGTCACAACATGAGGAATTGTATTTAAAGGGACAGAAGGCTGAGAACCACTGTTATATAGGATTGCTTTGAGAGAAATATCGATTTGTTGTTCCACTTATTTATGCATTCATTGGCTGATTCTCATATGTGCCTGACTGAAATCTTGGTGTATCGGGATGATGCTCTACCCAACTGAACTCCCGGCCAGGGCTGACGCCGCTTTCTTAAGAGCCAGTGTTTTGTGTGAACCTTTGGGGCTCAGCCTCCCTGTTTGAGCCACCACTGTGGGCTCCCCTACACCATGCCCCGCTTTTTATTTTGAAATCATTTCAAGCTGACAGTAAAGTTGCAAGACTGTCTAAAGGGCACTTGTATACTCTTCCTGCAGATGCACCAAATGTTAGCATTTGCTTTATTGTGTGTGTGTATATTTTTTAACTACTTGAGTGTCATAGATACGATGCTCCTTTGCCCCTAAATACTTTCTCCCAGGAAGAAGGACATTCTTTTGCCTGCCGCACGGTAGTGAGCAAACTACGGAAGTAACATGGATACAACACTATTGTGTGATCCATGGGCCCGAGTTCGTAGACCACCATTGTCTCAGGATTGCCCTTCATGACTGTTTTTTCCCCCCGAGCCATGATCTAATCCAAGACTGCACATTGCATTCGGTCGTTCTGTCTCTTGGCCTCAGTATTAGTGTCCTAGGGCTGCGTGAAGATGGCCACAAACTGGGTGGCATGAAACAGCAGAAATGTATTCTCTCACAGTTCTGGGCCGCAGTCTGAAATCGAGTGTGGGAGGGCCGCACTCTGGAGGTCGAGGGGAGCCCTTCCCGCCTCTTCCTGCTTCTCCTCGTGGCTGATGGCCATCCTCGGTTTCCTTGGCTTGTGGCCCCATCACTTCACATGGCCGTCTCTGCGGCTCCTCTCTCTCATAAGGAAGGTTGTCATGGGACTTAGGGCCCCTGGGGTGATCCAAGATGATCTCATCTCAAGATCCTCAGTTTAATTACATGGGCCAAGACCCTTTTCCCAGAGGTCACATCCCCAGGTTCCGGGTGGACGTCTCTTCTGGGGCCGCACTCAGCCTACCAGAGCCTCCTCTAAGCTGGACCAGCTTCTCAGACGTTCTTTGTTTGGGGCATTGACATTTTGAAGTTGTGGCCACTTATTCTGGAGAACGGCCCTCAGCGTTTCCTTGTGGTTGGAGACGGGGAGCCCACGGGGCAGTGGTGGGCCCTTAAGTGGCGTCAGGAGGCTCCTGACACCCCGCCCCTTTCCTGTGGCCCAGATCGCGGAGGCTGCTCAGGACCCAGCTTCTGGATGGCCAAGGGGTCGCTGCGGCACAGCGGATGCTCCGTGGGCTCGGGCCTGCCGGGGACCTGGCCCGGGTTAGACACTTTCCATGGCTTATTTCCATCTTCACAGCCTGGGAGTGTGGCTTATGATCCCCATTTCACAGATGGAGAACTGAGCTCAGAGAGGCTGAGTGATCAGCCAGGGACGAAAACAGCCAGAACGGGCGGGAGGCCTGTTGTCTGTCTTTGCCAAGGCGTCTGTCCTCTCCGGGTAAACTGAGCAATGAGCTATCCTGCCGTGGGTTTTGGGTTTTCTCTGTTTTAAAAAAATCCAAAGCACCCCTTAGTGTCTTTGTGAGACTGAGATGTGGGGGGCAGGAGGAGGCTTCGGGCCACGCAAGGGAGTGAGTGTGGGCCTGAGGTTTAAGTGTGTGATTGGGGAAGCAGGTGGACTCGGGTCACGTGGGCGAGTTGCTTCACTTCTCTGAGCTCGCTCCTCATTTGTGAATGGTGGTGATGACAGTACCGACCTCAGAGGGCTATCAGGAGCTTACCGCCTGTGCAGGGCCCAGCGTGGTGCTGGGCAGTGACCTCTCAGCTTCCAGAACCCTGCAGGTGGCTGGCCCAGTTCGGCTCAGAGAGGGGAGGGACTTGCCCGGGTCACGCAGCCACAAGGACCAGAGCTTCCTAGAGCCCAGCTCAGCGCCTTAGCCGCCCCTCACACCTGAAGGCAGAGCCCCAGGGCTCAGGGGTTTGTCCGCTTGTCTAGATGGAGCTTAATCGGACCAGGGCAGGTGACTGAAGGAAGAAAGGGGGGGAGGGAGCAGGATTACTTGGGAACTTGACTCCGAGCTTCCTGGCAGCCAGAGTGAAAAGGGAGGCATGCTCCGTCATGTAGCTTTCTTCATCCCCGTTGCTCGGGGCAAAGGGAGGTTTCCAGTGACTCATACTGCCCTGATGGGTTCCAGGAGTCTGGTTTTTGTAATTGCTCCCAGGCGGCACCAGAATGCACGCTGGGGTTCCCTGGGTGCCGAGGTGAGAGGAGGTTCAGAGGGAACCAGCTGGTGTTGGCGGGAAGGGCAGGTGACAGCCCCGCCCCGTGCCTGCACTGACCTCTGGGTCTGTCCCTGTCCTTTCAGTTGGGCCACGTGGTCCTCTCCCCAGTCTGGTTCCTCTACAACCTGCTCATGAAGCTGTTCCAGCGCTCCACCCCGGCCATCACCCTCGAGAGCCCGGACATCAAGTACCCGCTGCGGCTCATTGACAAGGAGGTGAGTGCCGCCCTGCGGGGTCACAGGGCGCGGGCCCCAGAGGCACCTCTCCCCTTGTCAGCATCACAGCATTTCCCCGGCGCCTGCTCTGTGCTCAGGACACGGCCCCCTCTGAAGCGCAGGTCCTGTTATCTGCCCATTTAACAGGTGGGGAAAGCAAGGTGATGTCAGTTTCTATGGTTACCAGTAAGTGGCAGAGGGATTTGAACCCAGGTCTCTGGCCACAGAGCACATTCTCTGACCCACACTCACTGTCCCACAGAAGGTCCGAGGGGGAGGGACCCCTCAGGATTTTCAAGTCCAGGCGCCCATTTAACAGGTGGGAAAACGGGGCGAGAGAGGAGTGAAGGGCATTTAGGCCCTGCTGTCAGCTAGGGGTGGAGCCAGGACTCAGGCTGTGGCCGCCGGGTGGTCCCAGGTGCTTCCAATCCCAGTGCCTCTTCCTTGAAGACAAGGGCTCCTCCTCCCCCGCCCCCCCCCCCCCCAGGTCTCTACCCAGGGCTGTTCCCTCTGCGCCTCCACCTGCCCCTCCACCCCGCTCCTCCCCGCCCTCCGAGAGGTTCGCTCTGGCACTCCTTTGACGTTTCCCTTTTCAACTTCTGCTCCTGACTTAAAGCCATCCCTCCCTCCTTTGCCCTGTGCTCCTTACTCTTCCCCGATCCAAGGCCCTCCCGGTGCTGTGTCTGGTCACGGGGAACGGAGTCACGGAGCACGGACAGTCTCGGGTCTCCCGGCACAGGGCGGGCTCCCTGCGCTGGTGGGAGGTGTGGGTGACTGTGCCCGAGTCCATAGGAGAGATTAAAACCTGAGAGAGGGGAGGCCACTCCTCCCAGTGAGACCACACTGTTCTTCCTGCTGTTCCGGACACACTTTCTTTACTCAAATGAAATCATAAGGTTTTGAAATCCTTTCTTTTCTTAAGCTTCATTTCTTAAAATTCATTTTCCTTGCTTTTTAATTCCAGTAATGTATGGTTTATATGTGCTCACCATAAAAATTCTGTGTGTGAAATGTGAGTGATCCACCCGACACCCCATATTCAGGCAGTGGGTCCCATGCACCAGCCCCCCCAACCCCACACTGTGCAGTGGATCCCACTCACCAGCCCCCCAACCCCACACTGTGCAGTGGGTCCCACACACCAGCCCCCCCAACCCCACACTGTGCAGTGGGTCCCACTCACCAGCCCCCCCAACCCCACACTGTGCAGTGGGTCCCATTCACCAGCCCCCCCAACCCCACACTGTGCAGTGGGTCCCATTCACCAGCCCCCCCAACCCCACACTGTGCAGTGGATCCCACTCACCAGCCCCCCAACCCCACACTGTGCAGTGGGTCCCACACACCAGCCCCCCCAACCCCACACTGTGCAGTGGGTCCCACTCACCAGCCCCCCCAACCCCACACTGTGCAGTGGGTCCCACTCACCAGCCCCCCCAACCCCACACTGTGCAGTGGGTCCCATTCACCAGCCCCCCAATCCCACACTGTGCAGTGGGTCCCACTCACCAGCCCCCCCAACCCCGCACTGTGCAGTGGGTCCCACTCACCAGCCCCCCCCAAACCCCACACTGTGCAGTGGGTCCCACTCACCAGCCCCCCCAACCCCACACTGTGCAATGGGTCCCACTCACCAGCCCCCCCAACCCCACACTGTGCAGTGGGTCCCACACACCAGCCCCCCAAACCCCACACTGTGCAGTGGGTCCCACTCACCAGCCCCCCCAACCCCACACTGTGCAATGGGTCCCACTCACCAGCCCCCCCAACCCCACACTGTGCAGTGGGTCCCACACACCAGCCCCCCCAACCCCACACTGTGCAGTGGGTCCCATTCACCAGCCCCCCCAACCCCACACTGTGCAGTGGGTCCCATTCACCAGCCCCCCCAACCCCACACTGTGCAGTGGGTCCCACTCACCAGCCCCCCCAACCCCACACTGTGCAGTGGGTCCCACTCACCAGCCCCCCCAACCCCACACTGTGCAGTGGGTCCCACTCACCAGCCCCCCCAACCCCACACTGTGCAGTGGGTCCCATTCACCAGCCCCCCAATCCCACACTGTGCAGTGGGTCCCACTCACCAGCCCCCCCAACCCCACACTGTGCAGTGGGTCCCATTACTGTCAGCCTGAGCCTTCTCGGGCATCACGTCTGGATACACCTGGTGGTGGAGGTCCAGGTGTGCATACACTGAATTTTAATAGCCTTTTTTCACCCAGCCATATAGCATGGACACTTTTCCATGTCTATCCCAAAGCTGATTCCTTCTTTTTAAAAAATATATTTTTATTGACTTCATAGAGGAAGGGAGAGGGAGAGAAAGAAAGAAACATCAATGATGAGAATCAGTGATCGGCTGCCTCCTGCACACCCCACACTGGGGATTGAGCCCACAACCCGGGCCTGTGTCCTGACTGGGAATTGCACCGTGACCTCCTGGTTCATAGGTTGATGCTCGACAACTGAGCCACACCGGCCGGACTGATTCTCATTTTTGACGACTACCTAGTATGTGGTCATAGGGATGTCACACCGCAGACCTCCAGTCCCCTTCGAAGAGCAGGTGGCAGATGTCCGAGCAGTAGCCTGATGGCTCTGCACGGTCAGCAGGGGTCCTGCTTTTGACACTTCTGCTGTGCTCCCCATGGGCCCGGGGAAGGGCCTGCTGCCCGGGGGAGGCCCTTCTCTCTGAACTGGACCTGACAGGTGACCCGGAGGTCCCCGAGGCGCTGGGTCTGCTCTCAGATCACCGCGGCCAGCAGCCTCCTGGTGCCGGCCCCATGCTGAGCCGGCCCAGATCTGGCCTGACCGCTGGGCCCTGAGAGAGGGTGCCCAGCGCAGTAATTCTCGATGCCTCTCATTTCTGTTCTTCCTCCAAAATTGTCTGGTGTGTGCGCGTTTCTGGCCGTGAGCCTCAGGACCAGTCGGTAATTCTGGAATCTGCTCCCGGGAGGCCTTGGGGCTCTGTTGCCCAGAGGGCAAAGGCTCCTGGGGAGGCAGCTGCGGGCCGGGGCTGCTGGGGTAGAGAGGCACCAGCCACCAGCAGCCCCATGCCCTGAGCGGGGCTGGGAGCCATCTTTCCCGAGACCCAGGCCACCTGCCTCGCTCACACACTCCAGTGATGCTCAGAGCCGCTCTGTCCCTCTGAGGAGTCTGTGCCCACCCCACCCGGCGAGAACACTGCCTGTGGGTGGACCTGACCATGTCTCCCAGCCTCCTGTGAACACGTGCTGGACACTCAGCTGTCTCTGAGCGGCCGCGTGCCGCGCCACACCATCCTCTGGCTGCACCAGGTGCAGGGCAGCCCCCACAGCGGCTGCTGGAGCCCTGCTCAGCGGCCAGGGCCCAGGTTCGGTCCCAGCTCTGACCACAGCCTGCCTGGCCTCGGTGTAAGACCACTTAGTGGGGCTTCTG
Source organism: Myotis daubentonii (assembly GCF_963259705.1). Classification (NCBI taxonomy): domain Eukaryota; kingdom Metazoa; phylum Chordata; class Mammalia; order Chiroptera; family Vespertilionidae; genus Myotis; species Myotis daubentonii. Next base: position 3,997,254 of record NC_081841.1, read on the forward strand.
AGGTTTTGATCACAGCTCCTTCCCCCTCACCAGCCTCTGCCCCACCTTGGAGGGGAAACGGCTGCCACCTCCTGCCGTGGACTGGGGCTGCCACGTCTCCTGCCCTGTGCAGCCCGCCGCAGCCATGGCCGCCCGGGTCACGGGTAGTTTCTGGAGCCCATGTGGGGCCTTGTCTCAGCTCTGTCCCTAGTTTCCAGCCAGTCCCTGTGTTCTTCCTGCCACCCCAGGCCCCCGCTCAGGCTGATGGCACAGGTGGGTCCCTCCCTCCTGCCCCTGGAACTTTCTGGGCCATCGCAGCCTCCCTTTAGGACCCTGAGTTCCCCTCCCGCTCTGACAGGCTTGCTGGGCCCTGAGCAGTGACTGCCCTTCCCAGGGGCAGCGAGAACAGAGGCTCACCGCGTGTGCCCGACCCTGCGCCCTCACACACGGTCTGCACGTGACATCGGCGTCACTCCCCTCAGTGACTTGGGGACACTGGCGAGGAGGGGGGCTCTGAGGTCTGGCGGCCCCTCTGCCCTGGCCGCCGCCCCACAGCTCGGCCTCTTTGCAGATCATCAACCATGACACCCGGCGGTTCCGCTTTGCCCTGCCGTCACCCCAGCATGTCCTGGGCCTCCCTGTTGGTGAGTGCGGCCCCACCCAGCTCTGACGGAGGCGGGTGCTAGGTCAGAGGGGGGACTTTGCACTTCAGTGAGGGGGGGCTTCAAGGAGGAGGTGACAGCTGCCACGGGCCTTAGAGTAAGTGTCAGAACGAGAGAGGAGTTACCCGGTGGCCCTGGCGGTGGCTTCAGCACAAGCAGAGGCTGGTGGCGGGAAGCTGGGGAGCCCTGAGGTGGCAGTGGGAGCCGAGCCAGGGCCGGTTTGAATGCTGGGTGGGCACCGGGCGGTTGGTTGACCAGGCCCAGCGGTCCTGCAGGGACCGTCCCTGACCCAGGTCACCGCTGCCCCTCCTGCAGGCCAGCACATCTACCTCTCGGCCCGGATCGATGGAAACCTGGTCATTCGGCCCTACACGCCCGTCTCCAGTGACGACGACAAGGGCTTCGTGGACCTGGTCATCAAGGTGAGGTCTGGGGGCCACACCACGCGGAGACAGGTGTGGGGGTGACCCCATCATAGCCGAGGCCTCCAGGGACCCTTGTCCCCCGAGCCTGTCTCTGCGGGCCTGGTGCCTCTCACGCCGGTGCCTCCTGCGCCTGGTTCTGAGTGCAGAGCAAATGTGCCCGACCAGCAGCGGCCACGCGTGGTGTCTGGGCAGAGGGCAGGGCCGGGCGCGGGTCCTCACACAGGGACAGCTCATCTGCAGAGGAGGGACCAGGTGGGCCAAGCGCTGGCCCAGCTCGCTTTCCCCTGCACTGCGTTCAGCCACACGAGCTCCGTGCCCAGCGGGTCCCTTTCTGGGCATCGTTCCCTAGGAAACTGCGCACACTCGCGGGGTGAGGGCACACGGGCGTGGCCTGGGGAGCACAGAGTGGGGCGACACAGGGCAGGGGTGGGTGAGAGCTGCTCCTGATTGGGCGGCAGCAAGTGCGATCTGGCGGCCAGGAGGCAGCGATAGCTGAAGAGGAGAAGGGCCTTCAGGTGCAAAGGCCCTGAGGCCAGGGGGAAGCACAAGGGCTAAGGCCCCAGAGGGCAGTGGATCAGGTCCGATGGGTCAGCGGGGCAGGCGGGGCCTGGGAGGTGCTGGTAAGGTCTGGGGCTTCGTGCAGAAGCAGAGGGAAGGGGTGAGGGTTCAAGCATCTGTCCTCGTGGAATCCACTCCGGAGGTGTGGGGGGTTCAAGTAGAGGATAAAAAACTCACGCTGACCAGGCCCCTCCTGGCTGGGGGGCCCAGGATAGAGGTCACAGTCCTGGCCTGGCACACAGCGTGCCCTGACCGCCCTTCCCTCTCCCTGCACTCCCTGTCCCCCCACACCCCCCACACCCCGCCCCTGTGCTGCAGCCATCGGGCTCCTCGCCCTCCCTGAGTCCCAGCCCTGGCAGGTGCCTGGCTGTTGCACTCCCTCCCTCCCCAGCCGCCTTTCTGTCTGCCCATCACTCTGGCTTGCCCTTCAAGGCCCAGGAACAGGCCTGTGCGGCAGGCAAGTGCGCCTGCCTCCGTCTCTCTCTGAGGGTTGTGTTGCTTCCTTTTCCCAAAGCTGGAGCCCCAGAGGGCACAAGGCAGGAAGTTGTTCTGAGGGTGAGGCTTTTATGGCAGCGGAGGATGGGAGAGCTGCACAGCACGGGCGGGTGTGGCCGGCCACCTCCCGCAGCCGCAGCCGCTGGCCTTTACTGAGCTGACAGCCTTGGCGTCCGTTGGAAGGTCACGGAGAAGTCCTTGGAGGAACGCCAGTACGTCAGCCAGATGCAGCCACGGGGTCGGCCGGCGGTGTCCCCCAGGCCGACGCTTTGCCTTCCAACGACACGTTGGGGTCCGGGCTCAGCCGGTGCCGTTTGATGGGTGGGTGGGGCGCTCTGAGGGCCACCCCCAGGCTGCAGAGGAGCCCCTCAGAGTCACTTCGCCTGAGGCAACCCTGGGAACGGGAGTGAGGCCTGTGGGTGTGTCTTGCAGGTTTACTTCAAAGACACCCACCCCAAGTTCCCCAGCGGAGGGAAGATGTCCCAGTACCTGGAAGGCATGAAAATCGGGGACACCATCGAGTTCCGGGGCCCGAACGGGCTGCTGGTCTACCAGGGCAAAGGTGAGCGGGCGGGAGCCCCCGAGACCCGCAGGCCCGTGGGTGCTGGTGCAGGGCCTGACTGCCGCTTCTGGGTGACTCTTGTTGGACAAGCTGTCCCCTCTGCGGGGCCTCAGTTTCCCCAGCTGTACAGGGGTAAGTGGGCCAGCGCAGGGTTGCAGCTGCTGCCCTTGGAGGCCACATCCAGCCCACAGACCAGCCTCGTTTGGCTGAAAACAAGGGGAGGTTGTGCCGGAAGCCTCCGGGCGCCAGCCGCTGTCGCTCCCCACGCCGTCCACACGAGGGAGCCATGCTGGGCTCCTCTGGCATTCGAGTTGGTCCTTGTCCCACCTCCCCTCCCTCCCCCTACCTGGCTGGCGTTGGATGGTGGGTGCCTGCGCCTCGGACCCCCAAGCGGGCGGGTTCTCCAGCCCATCCGACCCCCAGACACAGCGTGTCGGAGAGCGGGCCTCACCCCTTCTCCTCTCCCCAGGAAAGTTCGCCATCCGCCCGGACAAGAAATCCAACCCAGTCATCAAGACGGTGAAGTCCGTGGGCATGATCGCGGGCGGGACAGGTGTGTGGTCCCGGAGCCCCTCGCGGAGTCCCCAGCGCGTGGATGCTGTGCGTGGGGTCAGGGTGTGGGACGGGGCACAGATGTGAGCAGCTGGGAGCTGCCCGAGGTCCTGGCACCTCCCCTGGCGCCTGCATGGCACCTGGCCTGTGCACAGCAGGGGCTCACCCAGCCTGGGGGGCTGCCGTTTTGCAGGCATCACCCCGATGCTGCAGGTGATTCGCGCCATCATGAAGGACCCGGATGACCACACCGTGTGCCACCTGCTCTTTGCCAACCAGGTCAGTGGGCGTTCCCGTGGTGCAGACCCGGCCCCTGCTGAGAGGGGCGCAGGGCCTGGGGGGACATGGTCTGTGAGGCGCTCAGGCAGCTAACATGAGGGGTGCTCTGAGCGCGTGTGCCCGGCACCCTTTGCAGCAGCGGGTAGGGTGGGGCTTTTCAGCCCAGAGCCCCGTGTCTGGCCTGACACTTGGGGGTTGGAGCGGCATCAGGCACCTGGAGCACCCCCACCTGAGACTTGCTCCTCCGAACCTCAGAGCTCCCTCCGTGAGCAGAGCTCAGAACCCCCCAGTGAAGTGGGCAGATGCTGGCCGGGCCTGGAGCCGGGCCGTGTCACAGGAGAGGTGCCGAGTCCACCTGCACTCGGGCCCTGAGCTGGGGTGTCGGGCTGGGTTTGGACCTGGTCTCTCACTCCTGAGTGCATGTCCTCCCTGCGCCCGTGGCCTGCCCACCCTGGCCGCTGTGTGGCCTTGGACAAGTCACTGTCCCTCTCTGTGCTTTCCCTCAGCTGGAATGAGCAAGGCCCTCACAAGTCCTTCCTGGTTCAGCGTTTCATGGCTGCTAGGGGTTTTGTAGTTCCGTCCCCTTATGGGGCGGCTCGATGAGACATTCCTTCCCCAGTGTGGAGGCCGTGCCAGCTGCGGGCTGTGTCTGGCCCGGCCTCTGCACCATCCGTCTGAGGACACTGAGCCCAGGGGGCTGGAGACTGGCCTAAGGTCCTTGGACCCCACGCACTTACAGAAAATCGCCCTGTGGCCAACCAGGGCGGCCGGAAAGAGCCAGCAACTCCAAGCTGCTGGTCCGTGCTGGGCGAGTCTCTGGAGGCCTCCGCCCTCTGTCCCCCAGCGGGGCACCCCGCCCGTCAGCCCGATAGCCAGGGCGGTGCGCGTGCCCTACCTCGACGCGCTGGACATGGAGACCCAGAGAGGGTGTGGCCCGTGTGTTACAGGAAGTGGTGGAGCCAGGGTATTTTATGAAAAATAGCACATTTTATGAAAAATCACTGGGACCCAAGCCTATTTAATGGAAAGTAGCCGTATTTTTGAGAAGTCGTTTTGTTTTACATCTGGGAAGCCTTTGTAATGTCTGGCTCCAGGCCTGTTTCTGCTCTCGGTGCGGTGGCTCAGGTCACGATGCCCCCAGCAGGTCCCCCGGCCTTCCTCAGGGAACGAGTGGAAAATGCCCATCAAGTCCGCGTATCAGATGAAAATCGTCCGACCTCACAGCCCCCAGGAGGGTCCCCGGGACCCAGGGGCTCACAGGCCATGCGAGTGGGAATGGCCACTCTGCCCATCCGGGTCTTGCCGCTCCTCCGGTCTGTCCCGAGAGGGAGGACACGGGGCTCCGCGCCCAGCCCCACCTAGGGAACACGCCTTTCAGAAGGACATTAGCCTGGCCGGTGGGTCAGTGGTTAGAGCGTCAGCCCACGGCCTGAGGGTAGAGGATTCGATTCCTGGTCAGGGCATGTGCCTCAGGTGCAGGCTCGATCCCCAGCTCCAGTCGGGGCACGCGCCGGAGCCGTCATTGTGGCCCTCGCGCATGGATCTTTCTCTCTCTTCCCCACTCCTCCCTCCCCTCCACTCCCTCTAAAAAAATCAATGGGAAAAATGTCCTCAGGGGAGGATTAAAACGAAAAGCAGGACATTAGGGAGAGTCAAGAGCAGTGGGGCTGAGATTCTAAAGGTGCCGGTTCCTTACAAAGTAATACTCGTTTCCGGTGGGGATCCCCCTTTCCCACGACAGAGCAGTGCAGGGTGGTCAGGGAGACGGGTACATGCGCAGCCAAGGGCGTTCTGAGAGGGAAGAGGAGCAGGAGGGACTGAGCATACGAAGTGACATCGCACTGTAAAGGCGCCTGGCAGAACCACGGCTTGAGAGCCACACGGGAGACCTGGGCTCACTGGTCCTCCTGCATTTCTGGGAAACACGCACGTCTAGACCAGCGGTTCCCAACCTGTGGGTCGCGACCCCTTTGGCGGTCGAACGACCCTTTCACAGGGGTCGCCTAAGACCACCCTGCATATCAGATATTTACATTCCGATTCATAACAGTAGCAACATTACAGTTATGAAGTAGCAACGAAAATAATGTTATGGTTGGGTCACAACATGAGGAACTGTATTTAAAGGGCCAGAAGATTTAGAACCACTGGTCTAGACTGTGCTGGAACATGCTAGAACATGTGGCCATTCACATTTAAATTAATCAAGATCAAAATCTAAAACTTGCTTTTCCAGTCCCACTAGCCATATTTTTTTTTAAATATATTTTATTGATTTTTTACAGAGAGGAAGGGAGAGAGATAGAGAGTTAGAAACATTGATGAGAGAGAAACATTGATCAGCTGCCTCCTGCACATCTCCTACTGGGGATGTGCCCGCAACCCAGGTACATGCCCTTGACCGGAATCGAACCTGGGACCCTTCAGTCCGCAGGCCGACGCTCTATCCACTGAGCCAAACCGGTTTCGGCCCACTAGCCATATTGCATGGGTTCCGTAGCCACATGTGGCCAGTGGTTACCGCATCGGCTGACACAGGCCTAGAACATTCCCATCACGGCAGAAGGTTCTGTGACGTCTGACCTGGAAACAGGCCCAGGTGTCTATGAGACGTTGTATACGATGCAGGGGCATCGCAGCCTGAGGAGAGATGGACATGGGTGTCGGGCCCTGGCTGGTGGGGCTCGGGCTGAGTGGCATCCTGTGGCCAAAAGGTCGCTGGTTGGGTTCCTGGTCAGGGCACAAGCCAGGGTTGTGGGCTCGATCCTCAGTGGGGGGCGTGCAGGAGGCAGCCGATAGATGTTTCTCACGTTGATTTGTTTTTTCTCAAGTCAATAAAAAACATTTTTTTAATGGTTATTGGATGGCCTCGCTGGTTTGGCTCAGTGGATAGAGTGTCAACCTGTGGACTGAAGGGTCCCAGGTTCGATCCACAGTGTGGGGTGTGCAGGAGGCAGCTGATCGATGATTCTCTCTCATCATTGATGATTCCATCTCTCTCTCCCTCTTCCTTCTCTGAAATCAATAAAAATATATTTTTAAAAATTAAGAAAAATGAAAATAAAAATGAAAAGCAAGTTTTAGATTTTGATCTTGATTAATTTAAATGTGAATGGCCACATGTTCTAGCATGTTCGGCAGCACAGGTACTAAAATTGGAACAATACAGAGAAGATTAGCACGGCCCCTGCACAAGGAGGACACGCACAAGGGGGAAGTGTTCCATATTCTTCCACGGAAAGTGTGGTTCCGTGGGAGGCTGAGGCGGGCGCTTTCTGAGGGCAGAGTGACCTTGGCTGTAAATGTCTTTGGGTTGAAACCACGGAAGCTTTGTCCCCGACCCCTGTTCCTGAACCTGAAGCTGCATTTGTGAGCTTAGGAGTCGGTTCTCGTTAAATAAACAGTTAACAAAAACAAAAGAAGGAAATGAGTGCAGGGCTAGTTGCTGTGCATTTGGGAAAAGCTAGCAGATCCCTCCTTGACCTTACGTAGAATGAAGCTTAGGTCAAAGATGTGCATGTAAAACAACAAAACAACCGTTTTCCCAAGAAGTACTGCTGAGCGAATGAGTGGCTGAGGACGGCCAGGCTGAGCCAGACGGAGAGAGACTCAGCCACAAGGAAAGACTGGAGGAGTGAGTTCCCTGCTGAAAATTAACGTATCAGTGTAGAACATACTAATGTAGAAGGACAAAGAACTAAGAAAAACCGTATCACCAATAGACTATCCTTAATGTTAAGAGTTTTATAAAGTAATAAAAGCTACAACTAGACCAGTGACAAACTTATTTATTAATTACATCTATAAAAGGCTAAGCGACAGGCCAACCTGCCGGTAGGTATGATGCACACTGACCACCAGGGGGCAGGCGCTTAACGCAGGAGCTGCTGAGCTGCCGTGACTTGGCAGCGGTGGTTCTTGGGTGACGCACTCCTGAACCAGAGAGGAGGGAGCCCAATTTCTAGCCGGGCCTCGAGATTCCACCAGGCTGCAAGACCCCACCTACGGGAGGGACCCCGCTCACTCCACAGACGCCCTTTGAGCCGTGGCCCCGGCGCCACCCCAGGTGGGGCCGGCTGGGGAGGGGCTGTGGGAGGTTGGCTCCAGCGCGTCTGGCCTGTCCCGCCCAGTCCCGCCGGCCATCTTCTAAATCATTTCCTTTCAGTGTGCACTAATCCGTGTGCCGGGTCACTAGTAAAATATAAAGCATGAGATTTACCTTCTACCGGTCTGATTGGCAAAGATTGAACAGTTATTACCCAGTGTGGGCAATGGTGTGGGAGGATGGACACTCCCTGTCGTGCCCCTGCGGAGTCTGGGAAGGCTTCCCGGAGGAGAGGGCCATGAGCTGAACTCGGGCTGTGTGGGCTGCAGGCATCCGATTTCCTGATTTATGGATGTGCACCTGAGGTGCCGGACCCTGAAGGCTTGTCCCAGGGATGCGCGTGGTGACCTCCATTCTTTCACTGAGCCACGCGTTGTTTGAAGCATCACAGTCAGCCCCTAGGGGCCGTCACGACCAGGGGGTTGGCCGTTTCCTCCCAGTCTGCCCTCTGTCCGGGCGATGAGCGCGCCACCTGCAGCGCTGGTCCCCACCCTCCGCTCCCACTGTGCCGCGCGCATCTCCCCACCGCGTTCACACCTGCCTGCGCCGCACCTGCCGTGAGCATCCCCACCTGCAGCGGGACCGCCCTGTGCGAGAGGAGGGGGCGTGTGTCTGGGAGTCTGGCGGGCTGTGCCAGCGCGTGCCCATGGGTGGGCGACGACGAGCCATTGGGCGATGGGTGTCTCCAGGGCAGCCCCTGCCGCCACCCTCCTGACCCCGGACTCGCCCCACAGACCGAGAAGGACATCTTGCTCCGGCCGGAGCTGGAGGAGCTGAGGAACGAGCACTCGGCGCGCTTCAAGCTCTGGTTCACGGTGGACAAAGCCCCCGAGGGTGAGTGGTGGGCGCCGGGCAGGGCGGGCTGGCGGGGGCACTGGGCTCCTCTGGCGCCCGCTCTCCTCTGCATGCTCTCCCGTGGCCTGAGAGAGGGACGCCGTGATCGCGCCCGTCACACAGCTGGAAGACATCCGGGACGGGCTTGAACTCACGGGCTCCTCCCGAGCCCTGGCTGCACTGCCCCCTGCTGGACGCAGGAGGCTGGCCTTCCCCTGGGGCTGGGACTCACTGTGGGCAGGTCTCCAGGGCCGAGCTGGGGGCTGATGGCTCCCACCCTGTGGTTTGTACCCTGTTAGGCCCGTTTTTCTCTCCAGTCATCAGCCTGGGGGTGGGCTAGACTGACGGATGGTCTCCCCTGCCTGTCCAGGTGTTTAAGCTGTTTGCAGGGTCACACAGCTGATTGTGGAGGAGCCAAAGCCATGTAGGAGACAGTGAGTGAGGGCTGCCCTCCCACCTTGAACAAGGTTGCCCTCTGGGAGCTAAACGACTACATCTCCCGCCTTAGGTAGATGCGGATGCAAACAATTATCTTCGTTGCTGTGGGAAAAGCAGCAGGTCAGGCTTCTTGGTAGATAACAGCAGTGATGTTTGCTTCGGGGTTAGAGGCAACAGGGAGTGGTGGGGAGTGGGGCGAATTGGAGAGCATCTGCCCCTCAGCTGCATGTCGGTCAGCCACGCAGGAATTCCGCCTGCAGACCAGGCCTCTCCACTCCTTAAGGGAGCTGGACCTGCATTTTCCTGGGAAATTTCAAATGTTAGAAATAACATTTTCTAAGTAGCCATGTAGGCGCCAGCTTATAATCTCCTTCGGTTCTGCCAGCCCCCCTGCTTGGCCTCCAGCTTCTCACCCAGCCCCACAGTTCACTGGGACTCAGCCACGTTGTGGGGAGCACACCGCTCTCTGAGGGCGGGACGCCGTGATCTGCGCCCGTCACGCAGCTGGAAAACATGAGGGATGGGCTTGAACTCACAGGCTCCACCCGAGCCCTGGCTTGGACACTCACGGCACCACTCTAAGGGGTCCCGTGCCAGGGGCCAGCAGGAGTCGCCCAAGACCATCCTGCATATCAGATATTTACATTAGATATTTACAGATGGACACCCATGTCCATCTCTCCTCAGGCTGTGATGCCCCTGCATCGTATACAACGTCTCATAGACACCTGGGCCTGTTTCCCAGTCACCCGTCCTGACCAAATCGGGTCCTGGGCCTCCTGGCCGAGAGCCAGACCCGGGCTGGGTGGACTGCGGACCTGACGGCTGTGTCCTGAGGCCTCTGGCTGGACTGGCCATCCTGGGCCAGCTCACCTGGGTTACAGGTTCCCTCCCGGTCGGGTCCCCCGCTGTGGGTGCTCATGAAGCCAGCCTGGCCCCGGGGCTGATGTTCCAGTGGGAAGGAAGCAGGTTTATTAGTAAATCACAGCATGGTAGCAGGTGGCCAGCGAGACCCGGGAAGACAGTACCGTTGGCCGGGCAAGGCCTTGAGTGAAGGCCGGGGGGTGGGGGTGCGGTGGGCGCACTGGTTCTGCGAGTCGGAGCTGCTCTTCTAGCAAAGAAAGGAACCTTTCTCTTGCACCCAGGTCTCAACAAAAAAGGGGAGAGTGAGGGGTAGGTAGCTGTGTTCGGGTGCAGGTTCTAGAGTGGTAGGGGAGGCTCACCAGCCACCACGGGAACCGCCTTGCCTGTTGCCAATGGACGGCCCGTCCACTGGAGGAGGGGCCAACACTGACCCCTGCTGGCGGCACACGGCAACGCCAAGACCAAACGCCGCCTCCCCGGGACTGTTGAGCAGGACCAGTTCGGGGCCCAGGGAGGGGCCGTGGGCTTTCTCCTCTCGTTTACATTTATGCTTGGCGTCCCCTGACCCCCGTTTCGAGAGCATTAAGGTGTGGCTGTAACGTTAGCAGAAGCTGGACTTGTAGATGCTGAGAAAGAAATGGCAGCTGAGCAGCACAGCCATCCTGAGCTCAGCGGGGGCACAGGAGAGGGCCCGCCCATGTGGCACACGCAGCGGACATGCTCCCCCATAAGCCACCTCTGTGCACGCGTGGAGAAAAGCTCAGTCTGTAGAAATGGAGGTGTGCCATAGGCCTGCACATTCCACCCGTGAGCAAGTACAGTTCCGTTCCGTGCGGTTTTTTACGAGGTCCTTTCAGATACGTTCCCAGCTATAAAAATGTCACGTGTCTGTGCCCTGACTCATTCCAGAAGGCTGTTAGGCAGCTTAAGAAGACTCCCAGCGTGAGTCAGAGGGGTACAAACAGAGAGCGGGTGAGGAAGACAAGGGCAGGGCGTGCCATAGAATCGGGAACGAGGTTTGTACGAAACCATGGACTGGGATGCACACTTGCTGCAGCTTCTGAGCTTCCCAGCAGCCAAAGGGAAAAGGGGATGTGGTCAGTGCCCATACGATAGAGAATGCTCCATTGCTCAGCACCCCATCGCCAAGGCGAGCTGGGACTGTGGCCCCTGGCACGGGGCCCCGTAGAGCGGTGCCGTGAGTGTCCATCCAGCCAGGCCCTTGGTGTCCTGCGCCTGCCCTTGGCTTCCAGAGCTGTTTCCATTGGTGTCCAGGGCTTTAGCGAGGCGTTTCCAGCCTGAAAACAGACCAGCCAGGTAATCGGGGTTCAGGGTGGAAGGACTCGGAGCAGAGCCGTCCCCAGCCTCTGCCAGCCCTGGCGGAGCACTGGGCCCTCTAAGCCAGCGTCCCTCCGTCTCCTCCCCCTCCCATCTGCTGCCCTCCTCCCTCCACCTGCTGCCTCTCCCACCATCCCTGCTGCCCCTGTGCCCCTCCCCTCAGAGCCCAGCTAGAGGATCTGCCTGGGTGACCACCCCACCCATGGGCCAGAGCGCATGAGCCGGCCTGGGCTTGGGCCCTCACGGTGGGATCAGGAGGTGGCCAGTGGGCTCCTTGGAGGGGAGGCAGCCATTTGTCTGTCTCTCGGGCTGAGCTGCTCGGCACAGGGGTCATGTGAGAGCCCTCAGTCCCCAAGGAGTGTGTGTCCCGCCCGAACCTGGGAGCCGTGAAGGAAGGTGAGCTTCACACGGGCCCCTCCTCACTCGTCTGAAAGAGGAGGCAATGGTTAGGCAGCACGTTTGAAAGATGGGAGACCCCCTCCCCCTGGACCGCGTGGCCCCGTGCGGTAGGCAGGATGGCACTGTGAGGACAGGTGGACACTGAGGCACAGCGGGGTCGATGCCCAGCAGATGGGAAGCCAGAGCCAGAGAGGGGGCGGCTCCCCTTCCTCTCTTCTGCCCCTGGCGGTGCCCAGCGGTCAGAGCCCCACCCTCCCATCGGACTTCTGCCAGTCTTCGGTCCCCATCGGTCCCTGCACCCCTCTGAGCAGCCCCTACAGCGGGCCGGCCCCTGAGGGTCCGGTTAGACTAGAGCCCTTGCCAGCCTAGGTGCCAGGTTCTCACCAAGGGCACCGTCAGTCACCTGGAGGAATGAAGGGAGGTTCCAGACCTCAGGCGAACCTGGAGACACCCTGTGTGCGAGATGGGGTGCGGGCAGGGCCAAGACCGCTGTGTCTGGGTCTTGCTATTTCCAGGCTCATTCACTGCTGGTTTGGGACACATTCCTTCCTTCATTATTTTTTTTTTTTAATATATTTTATTGAGTTTTTACAGAGAGGAAAGGAGAGAGATAGAGAGTTAGAAACATCGATGAGAGAGAAACATCGACCAGCTGCCTCCTGCACACTCCCCACTGGGGATGTGCCCGCAACCAAGGTACATGCCCTTGACTGGAATCGAACCTGGGACCTTTCAGTCCACAGGCCGACGCTCTATCCACTGAGCCAAACCAGTTTCGGCCCTTCCTTCATTATTAATTGAGCAAGTACTATGTGCGGGCTGTCTGGGCACTGGGAACACAGCGCATGGGCCGGCACCCTGGTGGCGACAAGTCAGATGGGCCGTGGAGGAGGTGTTGGTAGAGACTGTCACCTTGACCAGCCTGGAGCTGGACACTGGCTTGGGGACAGACCCCTGGGACCTGGAGTCCACGTCCTAGCCGAGCGGATGCCTCCGTGTGTGACCTTGGGCAACTCAATTCTGGGTCCTCTGGGCCTCCGTTTCCCGTCTGTAAATGGGATCCTTGGCCCTCTCGCTGTCCACACACTGGTGGTTCTGAGGGCCAAATGGAAAGGAAAGGTTTTGTGAACCGGAGACCCAGAAGGGCTTGCGTTGTGCTGTGGGCAGGCCAGGCTGGGCGGGCGTCAGCGCCAGGGTGGCTTAGATCAACCTCTTCACTCTTCAGTGTTTGTCGGGAGAAGGGAAGCATTCCCGGGCCAGGACCTCATCCGCGTGGGAGGGGTGCTGGGCAGGGGGGCCGGGCTTGGGCTCACCTAGTCTCTACCCCTCTACCCCCCCCCGTCCCCCCCCCCCCCCCCCCCCGCAGTTTGGGACTACAGCGAGGGCTTCGTGAACGAAGAGATGATCCGGGACCACCTCCCGCCGCCAGAGGAGGAGCCGCTGGTACTGATGTGCGGGCCGCCGCCCATGATCCAGTACGCCTGCCTGCCCAACCTGGACCGCGTGGGCCACCCCAAGGAGCGCCTCTTCACCTTCTGATGGCCGGGCACTGCTGCGCGCATGCCCGCCCCGCACCCGCCCCCCGCCACCTTTACCCTCACCCCCACATCCCTCACTGTGGCCCGGGGCTCGGCCTGGCCTGCCCGCGCCCGCCCGGCGGTCACCCTTCTGGGCTGGCCCCCAAGGCGCCCTTTCGGGATCAGGGTTCGGTTACTGTAGACGCCACGGCCGCCTTCAGGACAGGCTCCTGTCTGACCCTCACTGGTCCTTACAGTGATGGCCGCCCGGGCTCAGTCCCTCCCTCAGCCCCACCCCGCACACTACTGGGCCCAGGCCGCCAGCACCCAGCTCCACCGCCCTCCCAGAGCCCACCACGGGCGGAAATGACCGGAAATACACGGCAGTCAGAGCTGTGGGTGCGGGGGACTCCCCTGCCACCACCGGGGGACCCCCGCCAGCGCCCCTCACTACCTGCCTCGGGGCCAGGCCAGGCGTCAGCACCTGACACTACAGGGCAGGTACCACCCAAAGTTCCCCTTGGCAGGGACTGCTGGGGTGAGAGGCTGCCCCCCCAGGGCTGGGAGGAGGGGCTGGCTGAGGGCTCCCCCCCCGCCCCCCCGCACATGGCCCTCCCGGAGCCTCCACATCTTCCCCAATGCACCCAGACACTGGGCAGCTTTGGGAGTTCCAAGCTGTCGGCTCGGTGGTTAGAGCGACCACTTCAGGGTCCTGGGCCCCAGCCCTGACGGCAGAGGGAGGACAGAGCTAATGTTTATTTCTTCCTCTGCCCGAACCCGCCCTCCTGCTGCCTGCGCCCCCGCCCCGCGTGGGGGAGACTTAGCAGAGCCTCTTGTCCGCGCCACATTCTCAGTGGCCGCGTCGTTGCCTTTAGACAGCAGTGGGTTAGCCTCTTGCATATCAGCTTTTTCAGAGTCATTTATGAGCAGAAAAAAAGTTGAAATAAAACTTCGCTAATGGTAACCCTCGTGTGGCTCCCTGAGCTGTGACCTGTGTCCCTGTGGGGGGCAGGAGGGGGACAGGCTGCGCGGGCCTGGCACTTAGAGCAGGAAAGTACACGGGAAAACCCGCCCGAGGCCAGCGCTGGTGACCAGTGACCCCACACGCACCGCCTAGGGCCCTGCTTTTCCCCGATGCTGGGGGGGGGGGGGGTGGAGCTCACCCTGTCCTCACTCACCAGGACCCTCGAAGTCGCACAGTCAGCTGTTTCCAGTTGGTGGATTCTCAGTGACTGGCTGCTTCACCTCCTTCCAGGCTGTCTTCTAGGACAGATTCCTGGGGGCAGGGGCCGAGCTGGGGCTGGACCCCGGGAGGCCAGCGCTTAAACTCCCCGCGTGCCCATCCTGTTCGTGTCAAATCCCCGAGGTGAGGCCTGGCGGGACCTCCGGTCTGTCCTGGGCTCTCCGCATGTCCCAGGGGCTTCCTTTCAGTTCCCTCCGCCCGGCAGCCCCGAGGGGAGCAGGGCAAAGTCATCAGCCCCACTTCTGCTGCAGAGACGGGCTCAGCAAGCAATGGCTTTGGGGTGGGAGGTGGGGCCTGGTGAGGCCGGTGTCCTGCCCTGTGGAAGGCTCCACGGGGAAAGGCGCTCACTGGTTTCCGCACCCATCTCACCAGCCGTTCCACGTGCGGGGGACTCTGGCTGCCCCACAAGCGCCTCCCTGCTCCTGGGCAGCTAGCGAGAAAGGCCCCAGGCAAGGAAGCGGTGGTGTAAATGCCAGGGAGGGAAGCCCTGCCAGGAGACGACCTGAGGGGCCGTGGCAGGAGAGATCCGCCCTGCTGGGGTAGGTGTTTGAGGTGGTGGGAACAGCAAGGGAAGAGCCCTTGTGGTCAGAACAAGCTCACGGAATAGACTTCCAGACAGATCAGAGGAGGCAGGTGGCTGAGGTGATACTGCAGATGAGGTTGGATCGGAGTGACCAGCAAGTGCAAAGGCCCTGGGGCAGGGACCTGCTGGGAGGCGCAGGGAACATGGTAAAGGCCAGTGTGGCTGGAGTGGAGGGGGGAAGAGGAGGTGATGGGGTAGTTAGCAGGAAAAGGAGCGTCCCTTTTTCCTCTCCTCTTACCTTCTATTCTGTCTCCAGTGGGCAGGAGAGGGACTGACCTGGGAACCCCAGGCCCCCATGGCCCTTCACACCCACTGTGTGCTGGGCTCTGCTGAGCACTGGATACACAGTCGGTCTCCTCATTCCGGCCTCCATCTGGAGGGTGAGAAAACAGGCCTGAGGGTCAGGGTCTGAACACACATCTGCCTGAGTCCGCTGGAAGCTGTCTCCTGGAGCAAGGAAGAAGGGCATGAATTGCGTCTGGTCTCCCCTCTCCTGGTCTCAGTTTCCGCACCTGTAAAATGGGTACACGAACTAGGTCAGTGATTCTTCACCCTCTCAGACCTGAGAAGTGAATTCACAGGTACTATCGCTAGCCTGTACAGAATTTAAACACACACACAGCTCTAACTACATTATAAAAGAGCAAGAAAGAAAAGGAATTTATAAAATGGGGTTCGGTCAGGGTTTGCCCAAATGCCAGGCCCCTGAACTGTCTCAGCCCAATTGCAGCCGGGCTCCTGGGCTCCCAGGCGGGCACAATTCTTGCTCAATTTCCAAACAAAGCAGGACCCAGTTCCTCGGCTCCTGCGCAGCTACCTTCCTGGCAAGTCCATGTTTTTCACTCCGGACAAAAGTCCCGCGTGTTCATACAAGAATTGGAGTGAAGCCGGGCTCAGTCGCAACCGGCCTCTCAGCTCCAGGAATGTCGCTGGGTTTGGGAGACTGTCCCACCTCCACGTGACCGGATCTCTGTCCTCTGGACAACCAAACAGGACTCCACAAAGCTCGGAAATGCCCCTAGGGAGGCACCCCGCTGAGAATCCCAGAATAAATTGATTTCAGTTGTGCTGGCTTTTAAAAAATCACTGAAGTGACTTTTATACCTTTCACTTAAGGCACCACAGGGCTTTAACTCCTGCACCCTCTGGCTGCTTCCGGGTTCTGCACCTGCCCGCCACGGTCCAGCTGGCCCCGGCTGGGGCGGAACCCGGGCCTCCCTTCTGCACCCCTGGGAGGGAGGGGATAATGGCTGCTGTTGGCAGCTGAGAAAAGGAAGGCCAGCCAGCACCCAATCACAGCCGCCCAGGTGGGACCTGGATTCCCCTCTGTCTGGTGCCCACGCCCAGAGCTCTTGCCCAGTTTTTCCATGGAGCTTCTGGTGCCAGATTTGTAATGATTATTTCAGAGAAGAAGGGAGAGAATCATTGATCAGCTGCCTCCTGCATACCCCACACTGGGGATCGAGCTCGCAACATCGCATGTGCCCTGACGGAGAATTGAACCGTGACCTCCAGGTTCATAGGTCAGTCGACAATCACTGAGCCACCTCAGTTGGGCCTGATGCCAGATTTTTAATTGTAGTGTGATGTTCTGTCAAGTGCACATAACTCATTAACCAAAGTCACAACTTATTTTTATTTTTTTTTAAAGTGGACTTTTTCATACTTTTAAAATACATTTTTGAGTTCAGAGAGGAAGGGAGAGGGAAAGAGATACAAACATCAATGATGAGTGAGAATCATTGGCTGCCTCCTGCACGCCCCCTACTGGGGATAGAGCCTGCCCCCGGGCATATGTCCTTGACTGGAATCAAACCGGGACCTGTCAGTCCGCAGGCCTACCCTCTATCCACTGGGCCAAGCCGGCCGCTAGGGCCAATGTCACAATTAAAAAAAAAAGAAAAGAAAAGAGTACACAACTCCACTCGCAGTGTTGGACTAAGAAAGTAATTAGCAGCTCATAAAGCACTAAGCTATTCGCATCTGCAGGGCCCAGTGTGGCTCTGGGACTGAGCCAGGTGGCCCTCCACTGGTCACCCCGGTAACCACTGCCTCTTAATACGCCACAAAGGGAGCGCCTACTGGGTGCCGCCGTTCCGAGGTTGCCCAGTAGACAGATAGCAACTCCGCAGTTCCTCCTCTGCCTTCACACCAGCCTATCCTTTAAGCGTGAGGGGGTCGGGCAGATCGCAGCACCCAGGCATCCCGCAAAGTAGGCGGGTCACCTCAGGGGCAACCTTTACCCGCTCAAAAATTCGTCTCACATTAGCAGTGAGGATTCGGGCGTCACCCCGAATCGTTATTTTCCTTACTCATAAGTTTAAGGCATAAAGGGGCTCGTCCGTTCCTCGCTACATGGTGATTCCGAATCTCATTAGTGCTACGGTGAGTGTAAAAGTTGACCGTTGAACTGAGATCCCCGTCCCTTTAAAGTTGATCTTAATACTAGTTCATATTTTATGTCGCTTTTCGTTTTATTTGTCCGGCGCGAGGAGAGAATAGAGATGATAATGACCTCACACTTCGTATGCAGATAAGCGGTAGCGCCGCTAAGGCTCACGGGGAGCGCTCCGCCCCTTCCGGTTCTTGCCTACTTTGAACTGTCGCGAGAATTCGTCAAGGAAACGCCGGAAACAGCTCCTCAGTAGCGGCTGAAGGGGCGGTCTCGAGGAGTGAGGGAATCCGGGCCGCTCCGTGGTGCAAGATGGCGGACATCTCCCTGGACGAGCTTATCCGGAAACGGGGAGCTGCGGCAAAGGGGCGGTAAGCGGTCTTTCCTCCCTTCGGGGTTCAGGGCCCGTGGCTTAGCGCGGCTCGGGGTGGAGGGGGAGCGGCCCGGGGCGACGGAGGGCCTCCTGCGCCCGCCCCCTGCCGGAGCCGCGCCGCTCATTGGCCCGGCCGCCGCCGCCGCCGCCACAGGCCCGGCCGTCCGGCCGCCCACCGGCTGCAGGCACCGTCGCTTCGCGGGCCAGGGGAGGCTGGCGTGGCCGTTGGCGGCGCGGGCCGGGGTACGCGGCCTGTGGGAGCGGCCGAGGGGCGCCCTCAGGGGGCGGAGCTGCCCTCCGGGTCCCGAGCGCTTCCCCGGCGCAGCCCCCTCCCGAGAAGACGGGCGTTCGGGCCCCGCTCCCCGCGCCCTCCCCTCGGCCTTCGGGTTAGACGAGAGTGGACTGCGACGGGGCCGGGACTTGCCCGGACTCTGCGGGGACCGCCCTCCGCCTCCGGCGCCGACCGCCCTCCCCGCGCCGCCGCTGTTCGCCCCCGTCCCCGCGTGTGCGGCGTGTCGGGGACCCCGAGCGCCCGAGGACACTGTCTCGTTGGCATTTTCCCGGCCCGGCCGGCGGGTTGTCCCCATTTTACAGATGCGGACTCGAGGCTGGCAGGGGCAGAGCGCCGGATCCGAGGCCGCGGCGAGCAGGGCTGCGCTTGAAGTTGCTGCCCGAGGGGCCTCGGCGGCGGAGGAAACCCGGGGGGTGGGAGGGGGTCTTGGCCGTTCCGGCGGCCGCAGCTCCGGTCCCCAGAGGGGCTGGGGCTGGGCGGGGAGCTGCAGAGGCGACGTGCCGTCCGCGCCCCGGACTTAGGGCCCGCGGGCCGCCCTGTGTCGGGAGCGGGGACCCGGCCCGGGGTTTCCTGCCCACGTTGCCGTGGCTGGACTGTTTGTAAACAGCCAGGCCGCGAAGGTGTTCCGCACCCTTGTTTTTTAATGCCTCCCGGTGCCTGAAGCTAGAAAATAGCCTCTTTCCCCTGCTGTCTAAAATGAGTCCCACCAAAAAATAAAAATAAATAGAGTGAGTCCCCCCGCCCCCGCCCCCGCCCCGGCGGCCCGCACCTCACCGGCTTCTGGCCCACGACCCGCCCTCGGTATTAATTCTCTCGGCTCCTCTCCTGGGTCTTGTCCTCGAGGAACGGGCGTGGCGTTGGCGCTGGGTCCTCTGCCGCTTGTAGACGCGTCCTGGTTTCACAGGTTTGCCGGGTGGTTGCTGAACGAGCCCCTCGGTGCTGGCGGCAGGGGCTCTGTGTGCCGGTCTGTGCTGTTCGCCTGTGGCTGTGCAGAGCCTCGCGTGGGGCGGTGGGCGGGGCGGCAGGGAAGCCGGTGGTGAACCCGTGGGGAGCCCCGGGGCGGGGTGTGCACGCAGCCCCGCAGGGTCCCGGGCCTCCCTGGCCAGATGACTGAGCTGGGCAGCTTCCTCAGGGTTACGGAGGTTCTGGTAGATCCTGAGGGTGTGAATGTAAGAATATGAGAGCGTATGCTTTCAAGTTTGCACCGGGTAGTACGTGCTAGCAAGTGGGGCAATTACCGAGGGCCCTAAAGGCTGGAAGCCAGGCCCCTCCACTGGCGACATGCTGGGCTGCAGTGGGGCCCAGAGTCGGGCCGCAGAGGTCAGCCCCCTGCCTCTCCCACTTGCCATGGGTCTGTGCAGGTTACTTACCATTTCCTTATCGATAAAGTGTGGGCAGTCCTGGCTTCATTGGCTATTGCCAGCACCGGTGGATTAATATCTAAAGTTCTTCAGACGTGTCCGATGAGGGCTGAGCGCCCCGTGGACGTTAGCAGTTTCCAGTAGGAGAGGGTTGCTTGGGGGAAATGCAGGCAGAGAGACAGGTGTGGAAGAACGACTGCCTGCTGTGTTTGAGTTAAATCTGCTGGAAACTCCGTTTTTATTTATTGAATTAAAATCCACCATTTAATGCAATGCTTAGTAATAAAACACTTACTTATATAAAACACTTATCCAAAAACATGGATAAATCTTAAACACATCGTGCCAAGTGAAAGAGGCCAAACAGCTACATATTGTCTGCGTCTCCTCCGTGATGTTCTGGAGAGCCTCAACAGGAACAGGAAATCGGCAGTTGCCAGGGACTTGAAGGGGAGAGGGGAGGAGATTGACTACACCTGGGCACCAGGGAACTGTTGGGGTTAATAAAAGTTTTATATTTTGATTGCGGCAAAGTATATATCTAAAAAGGGTGAATTTTACCACATGTAGATTATATCGCAAAATCTCATTTATCAACAACAAAGCAGAGCACCCTACCACACCAAGAATAGTTCATGCACAGACAGCCTTCAGACCTCTCCTCCCCTTTAATGGGGAGATGTTGCAGAGGTTGTGAGCATATTGGGCATAACTCTGCCAGCGCCATGTCATAGGCAGTCATGTGAATGTTCAAAACCCCATGTTCGCAATCTGCCCCCAAATTAATGGCTCTCAGTTTCACTGTCCCGTCGTCTTCTTGGGCTCTTGTGCTTGAATTGGGCGCTTGTATCTTCAGTGCCATGGGTGGGCTTGGGCTTTGTGGAACCGGCTGACACGCAGAATGCCCCCTGCAGAACAAATGGGGTTCTGAAGTTTTGAATCTTAAGAGGAGAAAGGCTTTCTTAAAAAAGATACGTTCTTCAAACACAGCACCTTCCCCAGAGCTCCGTTCATCCTTTGCTGCGGCCTGTTGTTGTGAAAGATGAAGATCAACCCAAGCAGCTGCAGTCCTGGGCGGCTGACAGCACTGACGGACTGGTCTCGATTCTTATTTAATATATTTTTATTGATTTCAGAAAAGAAGGGAGAGAGAGAGAGGAACATCAATGATGAGAGAGAATCATAGATCAGCTGCTTCCTGCACACCCCCCACTGGGGATTGAGCCCACAACTTGGGCATGTTTCCTTGGTCGGAATTGAACCTGGGACCCTTTAGACCGCAGGCCGATGCTCTATCGACTGAGCCAAACCAGCTCGGTGTCCATTTTTATTTCACTTGCCCAGCCAACAAAGAGAAAAGCTAGATCTGGGAGTCGTGTCAAGAAATGTAAAAGTTCTGAACAGTTAATATAGTCTATTCTACATGTTTATTAGGAGATTCCTTCCTGGGAACTTTGGTTTAACATTGCATGGATGTCCCAGGAACTTTTATCTTAATACTTTAGGAAGAACCTGTGGTTATCTCAGAAAATGTCTTTCCTCTTGATGGACATAGACAGCCTGTGGAGGTGTAAATAGCCTCTTTCCCCACAGGGCATGGAATGTACTTGTACTTAAGAACAGCCTTTCTGTTTCATGTTCATTGCACCTTGTAAGTCAAGAAAGGGGCCACTATTATTATTACCTGAACCCCAATTCACTATCCTTATTATTACCTGGACTCCAATTAATTTTCGGAGGTTTTCTTGATTAATTTGAAATTATAGAAAGGGAGGGGGTAGTTTTGAGTGCTCCTTCATCCAGGCCATGGTGAGGCACTGTTTTCCCCCACACATAGTACATCTCTAGTGACTTCAGTTGCTCAAGACCCATGGATGAGTCTCCTCAGGACAGCACTGGGCACCAGCTGGTCATTTCTTCCTTTAGATGTGAGAGCATCGCGATTGAGTGAGTCAAGACAACATCTGGTTTGATTAGTTTAACCCTCGGGATAGCTGTCTGTCCACTGCGTCCATGTGTTAGATGAAGCTGGCAGGCACCTTAGTGGGAAAGTTGGGCCTTGAGTGTGTGGGAGCTGAGCAGCCCTGGGCCACATGCCCTGACTGAGGGTCCTTGGAACCAGGAAGGGTGGGAGTTGGAGAGCTTTTCAGTTGAGGCCAGGGCCCTGGTCTGGGTCCTCAGTGCTTGTTTGTCTGTTGAAATAGGAGAGGGAAATGTATGCCTAAAACAGGAAAATTAGTTACTACATAACTTAGAGGGAAAGAATTAGTATTTAAAATGAAACCTCTGCACAAGACTCTCTTGGAAGGTAAGAGGGTAGTGTGTTATTTTTCTTTATGTCTCTACCTAAATTCAGTGCTTGCTTCGGCAACTCACATACTAAAATTGGAATGATGCAGAGAAGAGTAGCATGGCCCCTGCACAAGGATGACACACAAATTTGTGAAGTGTTCCATATTTTTAAAAAATAATCAAGTAGCTAATTCAGAATTGACCCAGGGTGATGGAATGAAACTGTGTTTTCTCCCTATAAAGATGACCTCAACACACATGTTCTCTAACCCAGAGATCCCCATGGGTTAAAATCCACTTTATAATAATCCATGCCCCATCATTGGCCTGAATCCTTGGGGCTGGACTTATGTCCAGAGCCAGCTGCCACTCTGCCCTCCACAGATAGAGCCAAGAGAGTGAGGCCTTCCTAGCCCCATACAAACCCTCTTTGGGCATCACACGTGTCCTGGCTCCGGTCAGGGTCTGGGAGAAAGAATTCAGGCTCCAGTGGGGCATTTGCCCCACTTGATCCACAGTACTCTTCCCAAGACCCGGGGAATGCCTGGCGAGTGGCTGACAGTGCGGCGGTGCACTGTTGTGGGTGTGACAGGGTGGGGCTGTTAAGAGACTTAAATGTCCCTCTCCCCTCTGCAAACATTTCCTGAGGCCCGAAGTGCAGGATGTGTTTCAGGAACCTCTGATAGCCTGCATTTGGAGGTGAGGCTGCAGGCCGAAGTTGGGGCAGACCAGGGGCTCCACTGAGGGAGGTTGGGCTTTGTTAGGGAACCTCAACAGTTCTTGGGGCAGGAGGTAACATAATTGACTCTGTTTTAGGGACCTGCTTCTAGTAGGGATGTTTATTTGGAAAAATTCCTGATGACTAATGCCTGCTTTATAACCACTACTGCTACCTGCTGGGATGAATAGCTGTCTTTTCATGCAGGAAGAGGAGCAGTGATTATAAAAAGCCTGAACACTGAACCCCTAAAGCCGTTCATGACAGGAGTTGGAAAGAACTGGTGTAGCCCGGGAACTGAAGGCATGGAATTGCAGGAAAGTGGCTTACTCACCACAACTACATCCCCTCCCTCACCCAAATATACCTTCTGCGCTGTTCAGTGGGTAAAACACTAGCACCAGGCTGGTGTTGCTGGTGGTCTTTCTGGCCTGACAGGCAGCATGGTGTGTGGGTCCCCAGCATGTGGACATCCTCGGTGCACGCTCACCCTCCAGTCGCTAGCGAGAGTGCTTTCTCCCTCAACATGACTAAAGTCCTGAGATTTTCCTTAGCCGGTGACAGTACTACTCACCCTTCCTTAGCTCTTCAAAGTCTGGCCTTTATTTTTGACCCATGCTTAATTTACTAGGACTTTACCTACATACAGTGAAGCTCAAATCCAGCCTTCACCATTATAGCTCTGTGATTTCGGATTCTCAGTTTCTCCTCCATAAAATGTGGATAATAGCCTAATTCTCAGAGTTGTGAGGGTTAAAGGAGGTGTGTCAAAGTCTATGGACCTTTAGTAAGTGCTCAGGACTGTTAGTTGAGATCATCTTCTTTATAAAATCTTTCGTACACCCTGATAGCAGTTGCCCCTATGTGGCCATGGCAGACATTGCTTATCAACCATAGACTCCTGTGAATTCTCAGTAGAGCACTTAAGAGCCATTACTGATCATCAGAGAGGAAAATTGTTGAGAAATATGAATAAATTAAGGTTATAGAGGCTACTCTCCATAGCCCCTCCTAAGTCAGCTTACTAATCTGCCCCTTCTCCATTCTCTGTTCAGGTATATGAGATTTGTTTTCAAGAATCTTGTTCTCTCTGTAGCCACTGATCTGATTACTATTACTGTAGATCAAGCATGTCAAACTTGCAGCCCTCGGGCCGCATGCCTCATTTATTTGGCCCCTGTTAGCCTTTGAGTTTGACATGCTTGCTGTAGATGCTTGCCTTTTCTAGAACTTCATAGAGACGGAGCCTTTCAGTATGAACTCTTAATGTCTGGCTTCTTTTACTCAGCACATTGTTTTTGAGCTTCATCTGTGTTACTTGGTGTATCAATAGTTCATTCCTTCTTACCGCTGAGAATATTTCATTTTATGAATATATCACAGTGTACATCCATTCACCTGGTGATTGGCACTTGGTGTGTTTTCAGATTTTAGTGATAGTGAATAGAAGCTACTCTGAAGAAAGTAAAGAAGCTCATTGTTCCTTTAGTTATTCAAAATAATCACTTTCAGTTGGTTATCTTTTTGCCCCCTGTTTATGGGCATTGTTTTCTTTATTGAAAGTGTAATTGATGGCATGGCAGCTAGATTTGCCCAATTTCATGGTATTGTAAAATCACGGAGTATCACATGCTAAGAGCATCTTCCCTCCTTTAGTTATAAATATCAGGAACCTTTGCTAATGAGGGTGCCCTGGTGATGGGAGGAGGTGGGATGTGGAGAAGGCAGACAAAGATAGGAAATCTTCAGGACAGGCTCGAGTCGGGATTAGGGTGTGTCTGACCTCCACTGATGGACATGCTCATCAGTGACATCTCCCACTGTCAGTGTTTTTGCAGCCTGGTTCCATTTGTAATGCCCCTACCTGGCAGGCAAGATCGTTGTGGGTCCCACTTTTAGGGTCAAGCCCTGGGTTACTCTGTGTGCCCTGGCTACATGGGTAGGAGCTGGGAGGAGCAATTAGTAGCCAGGATCACAACAGGGTGTTGGACTCGTCAGTGGAGGCAGTCTTCTCTAGGAGAAGCGCTTTCAGGGACAGCCATCACTTCTCTCTCACCTCCCCTGGGGCTTGAGTAGGAAGGAGGGAAGCTTGGGCCTGTTATAATGGAAAGATTGTGGGCTCTGGAGTCAGGTGGACTTGGTGTCCAGTCCCAACCATGCTACTAGCGCTATGAGTTAGTTCTTACAGAGGAGATGAGGTGATGGCAACTAACAGCCATTGTGAGCCTGGAAGGTTAATGATTGATAGGAGCCGCATAGGGGCCTTGACACTTCCCTGGATCAGGATCAAAAAGCTGTTTGAGCCTTTGTCATTCCCCTGGTGCCGGGATGACACGGTCAGGAGCTGCAGAGTGTGCCCCTGCGAAGCTCTTAGTCCCTCCCAGGAGATGCAGGCTTGTAAACAGATCACTGTGATGCAGCATGGTAGGTGCCTTCATGGAAGCTTTGTCCAGCTGTGGGAGTGATGGGGGGAAGTGAAGGAATGGGAGGTGGGGAGCTTACTGTCTCCTGCTGCCAGCACTGCAAGAGCAAGAAGCCCCTAGCTGGGCCGTAGTGGACATTGCCATAGTCTGCCTAGAATGCCCTTGACTCACTTCTCTTTCCAGACACCCTGGCCTCTAAGCCTGCCCACCACCTGCAGGCATCCACTTGCTTGTGGTGTCCCCGCAGACTTTGGACTTTCCTAGAACAGGAGTCTGGTGGTTATGTGGGTGTCTGTATGCCTCCACCCCCAAGTCAGAGCCCCAGGAGACCTGCTCCTTGCTGTGCCCTTTTGGCGACTTGATTGCTGGGCCCAGGGCCTCTGGCTTCGGAGGGGTTCAGTGCCTGATGAGTGAAGGATTCATCTGGAGTGCTTTCTGCTAACTTCGGTTTTATCTGTCTGGACCTTACGTATTTATCAAAATATTTTTTCCTTATTTTATGAATGGGCCGTCAGTAGTTGATCCTGGTGTGAACTGATAGTCTGTTACTTTTCTGTGTTGGGCATCATCAACAGATGTAGGGAGTTGAAATCATTAAATAAAACCAGTGGGGGCTAAAAATCTATCTTCTATAATAATAAAGCATAATATGCTAATTAGACTAGACAGCTGAACAACCTTCCAGACGAAGCTGGGGCTGCGAGGGCCGAGGCAGCTGCCATGGCTGCGAGGGCTGAGCCCCTTGCATGAATTTCGTGCATCAGGCCTCTAGTATATGTATGATACTTTTCCTCCACCTTTGACATTCTAGCTGGGCTAATCAGAGTAACAGAGACAGATTAACAGAAAAAATAAAATTTTAATACATGCACATGAGGAATTCACATAAACATGAAGATTTTTATTTAAAAAATTATTTTTATTTTATTGATTTCACAGAGGAAGGCAGAGGGAGAGAGAGATAGAAACATTAACGATGAGAGAGAATCACTGATCAGCTGCCCCCCCCCAGGATCAAGCCTGCAACCCGGGCATGTGCCCTGACCGGGGATGGAGCCGAAACCTCCTGGTTCATAGGTTGATGCTCAACTACTGAGCCACGCCGGCTGGGCTTAATATGACAATTTTTATTTGCAGGCTCAGTGTCAGACCAGGAGTTGGAGGTATCCGATCTTATTTTGGGATCCAGCAGAGCTTCCTCAGCCAGCCAGCACGCACAGCCACCTTCCAGCAGAAGTTTGATGCCCGGCAGAAGATCGGCCTCTCGGATGCCCGGCTCAAGCTGGGAGTCAAGGATGCCCGAGAAAAGCTTCTGCAGAAAGATGCTCGTTTCCGGATCAGAGGGAAAGTGCAGGATGCCAGAGAGATGTTGAACTCCCGCAAGCAGCAGAGCATGGCTCCCCAGAGGCCCCACCAGGTAGCTGATGCCCGGGAGAAGCTCAGCTTGAAGCGGAGTTCCCCTGCTTCCTTCATGAGCCCCCCCATCGGGACGGTGACTCCAGCGCTGAAGCTCACTAAAACCATCCAGGTAGGTATGGCTCTTGTCATAAATCCCAGGAAGCCAGCAACAACTATAGATTCTGGCAGAGAGCAGGGCTCAGGAATGTTTGGGGAACATAACATTCCTGGGTTTGTGTAGTAACCATATGAGGAAGGCAAGGTATTGCCCAGTTTTATATAAAAGCAGGGGCGGTCCAGTGAAATGAGGTGACTTTCCCAGGTGAGCTAGTGGTGGAGGGAAGAGAGGGGAAGGGACAAAACATTTATGGAGCATGTGCTACCTGGCAGGCACCTACCATATATGACCTCCCTACTTACTCTATTGCTCACTGCAGCCCCGGGGTTATTACCTCAGCTTTACCTAAGAGCTTTGGTCCCCGAGATGTGAACTATGCCCAGAGTTACACAGCTCATACAGTGCCCTGGCCACCTGCACAGCCAGCACCGCAAAGGGAACGGGGAGATCATTTCATCTCCACACGCTGTGGTAACAGGAACAGAGGCAGCAGGGAGCAGGCATTGAGCCGGCTCATTGAGCCCCACGCGTGCCTTGCCAGGGGATCTCTGGGACGGCGAGACTTCCTGTCACTCTCCTGTTTTGGACTGAGGCACTCTGTAGGGCCTTTTACCAAAGACCAAACTGAGTGCCCCTCATAGTTCAAGTTCAGTGACCGTAGGGAATATGTGGGCCCTGTGTGATGGATTGTGACCAGCGGTGTTTCTAGGTCCCACAGCAGAAGGCCATGACACCGCCTCATGCCCATCCTGCTGGAATGAGGATTAACGTCGTCAACAATCACCAGGGGAGACAGGTAGAGAGTGTGCGCGTGTGATCTGGATGTGTGTGTACAAATGTGTTTTGATGGGATCTGCTGGGTGGATTAACTGATGCTACTTTCAGGTTCACAATTTGAAGAATTGGGAGAGATTACATTTGACTGTACTTTATAAGTTTTAAGAAGAAATTTCAAATCTGAGGAGAGAGGCATAAGAGGCAGAAGCAAATTGAAAAAAAATTTTTTTTAAATTAATATGTGCTTAATACAGAAAATTTACAAACCAGAGAAAGATTAGGAAGAAGTTTCTACGCTCCTATTCTCCTAAGCCAACCATTGTAGAAATTCTGCCCTGGTTCCTTCCTGTTTTTTAAATGTCATTATTATTTAATTATTGCATAGTTGTAGTTGTGGTTATATTTTTAATCCATTTTTGTATCATTCTTTTTTCACTTTATAACAAGCATTTTTCTGTTTTCACATTTATTGTAAACAACATTTTGAACCCTTGGTTCGCCATAAGCGTCTATAGACGCAAGCAGAATGGTTTCCATTTTGGACGCATGTCAGTTAACTGGATAACTGCATAATCCAGGGGTCCTCAAACTACGGCCTGTGGGCCACATGCAAATACAAATATTGTATTTGTTCCCGTTTTGTTTTTTTACTTCAAAATAAGATATGTGCAGTGTGCATAGGAATTTGTTCATAGTTTTTTTCTTAAACTATAGTCCGGCCCTCCAACGGTCTGAGGGACAGTGAACTGGCCCCCTGTTTAAAAAGTTTGAGGACCCCTGGCATAATCCATTGAGTTGACGTTCCAGTTGATTTAAACCATTTTACTGTACTTTTCACTGTTAGAAATTCTCTGAACATCTTTGTGGGTAATGTTCTTTCTAGGGTTTGGGCCGGAATGCCAGGGCGGGGCTTTCCTAGCCACAGGATATACGCAGACATTTGGGGGCTCTTCCTGGGCATCGTCCACTGGTAGAAAGGATGTACCTGGAAACTGCAGCACTTCCTCTGCCCTTGTGGGCGGGGAGCCACCTGTGAGGACTTGAGCCTCACTCAGCTCCTCAGGCTCCCACACGCCCGCTTCTCCCTCCACCTCCATTGCTCCAGCAGCCCTCGCCCTGCTGTCCTCGCTCCAAATGCTGTTGGCAGCCTGTATGCCACATTAGTTTATATTGATTTATTTTCAGAATTTATATGACCTGGATGAAGATGATGACATTGCAGCTCCCATTCCTAGTAAACAGATGAAATTGGCAACCTCCAGCAGCTTTCTCCACCACATGGTAGGGTGTTTCATGTTTTGCCGACACTGCTGTGTGTGTCTGATTAGTTGAATGGTAGAGGTGGTGGAGAATTGGCCTTTCGACTTAGATATATTTCTTCATTTGGGTCTTAAGATTTTCAGAACTGGAACTAGCCCAGCCCCTCATTTTATCAATACTGAGACCAGAGTGTCTAGTGACTTGTTCAAGGTCCCATAGGTTGTGAGGTGCAGAGCTACAGCTCCCCATTGATTCAGGTTTGAGACGCTTCATGAGAAACGTGATGACCCACAGGAGGAATCCATGTTCTTTCATTTGCCGCAGGACATTCTACATGCTTCCCTTTCCTCCGTTCTTAAATCTGATTCCCTTCGTTAGTGTGTTAGCAAAACAATCTGAACCTTACCCACCAGTGCAGTCTCACAAGAAAAGCTTGATAACTAGGATACTGGTCAGATACAGGCAGAACAGGAAAGAAAGCAGCATCGGGAACATCAGGGACGTCTGCATGTTCCCTGACATTCCGGGAGCTGCTAGGGCCAGGCCTGTTTCTGGTGCCCCTGTGGAGCCAGAACAGGGGCCAGACAACTGGAGTCTGGGCCTTCTTGAGAGTGGGTTCTTAAGCCCAGCCAGCCTGGAGCTGGTCAGTCATTGTGATAGAAGCCTATGTGGGAATCCCAAGCTTTTGACCTTCCGACCAGCCCCAAATTGTTGGATTTTTATAAAGTCTAAAGCATGTCAAACTCGCGGCCGGCGGGCCGCATGCCTCATTTAGGTAATCGAGGTCTAAACGGTTTGAGTGAGCCTGTGGATCCTGGTCAGGGCTGCGTGTAAGCTTCTCACCAAGGGCTGCTAACCCTGGAAAGTGGCTTCTGTGAGCATGTGTGCAGGCTGTGTGTTTCTCTCCCCTTCTGCACCCTCCCTGTGGATGTCATTGGCAGCCTTTTGGCTTCAGGACACTAATGGAATTGGGAAATGGTGGGGGGCTCAAGGCTGGGGGTTGTCGGTCCCTAACTGGGCATCCAAGTCGCTAGCCTCTCAGGTTTCTGTCTGCCTCTTTGTTTAGGCCGGGCTGAGCAGTTCCAAGCTTTCCATGTCCAAGGCCCCCCCTCTCACCAAAGTGGTTCAGAATGATGCGTACACAGCTCCTGCTCTCCCCCCCTCGGTTCGAACGAAAGCCTTGACCAACATGTCCCGGACACTAGTGAACAAGGAGGATTCCCCCAAAGAGCTGCCGCCTGCTGAGGTGAGGTGAAGGTGAAGGCGAAGGAGAGGAAGTGGAAGTGACCACCCAGTGGAGAGTGGCCTGTGCTGGGTGGGCAGTGTGCTGTAGGTACCCTGCTGCGTCCTCACAGCGCCTCTCTGAGGTACGCGTTGCCACCCCCATTTTACAAACGAGCAAACCAAGACCCAGCGGCCCCTGAGCGCAAAGAGCGCGCCGACGAGTGGGGGAAACAGAGCCTGTGTCTGGTGATATAGCAGCTGTGCTCAGAGAGCTGCTGGAGCACTGAGGAAAGCGCCGCTGAGTCCACGGGGCACAGCTGGGAAGGCTGAGCGGGGTGGGTGTTGAAGTAGGAGTGGCATTCCCGGCAGAGGCACAGACGCCTGAGAGGCTCTGCTTATTGGAAGCAAGAGGCTCCATTCCTTAGCATGGGGTGGGGGGCATGATGGGCGCTGAGTCTCTAATAGGAGGTGGGCCTCCGGGTCACTTGCCCAGAGTGAGTTCTGCTGTTGAGCACAGCTGTTCTCTGCCTTCTGGTAACACTCTTGTCTGTGGCAGCCTGTCCTCAGCCCTTTGGAAGGGACCAAGATGACTGTGAATAACCTACACCCTAGGGTCACCGAGGAGGACATTGTTGTGAGTATTGTGCCCTGCCAGAATTTCCCGTCTCCAGCCACTTCTGTGTCAGTGGAATTGGTCACTCTACATAGAGCTCCAGAGTTTATTCCTAACAGATTCCTGTGCGACATATTAGCCACTGTTGTTATCGGATAAGCCTGCACATTCATCCTCATGCCAGAGTTCTCAGAGAAATTCCATAACTGTTACCCCTATTGAGGAAGGAGGTGGGCACCGAGGCGGGAGGACTTTGGGTGTGACTTGTTGAATGTAAGCTCAGGCCCATTTCTCATTGCCTGCACAGCTTGTCCCCTCCCCTGGTCCCTGCTGAGGCCTGTGGATGTCCCCAGAACACCCCCTAGAATGGAGCTTCCCTGAAATCTTGGGCATATTCAGCCGTAGCGCGGCCACCAGTCAACCCAGAGCCCTCGCAATGTGTTGGATGGCAGGCAGGATGATGGCCTGAACTCCTCCCCTAACCCCAGCCCCTCTGCTTGGCAGGAGCTTTTCTGTGTGTGTGGAGCCCTGAAGCGGGCTCGGCTGGTCCATCCGGGGGTAGCAGAGGTGGTTTTTGTGAAGAAGGATGATGCCATCACCGCATACAAGAAATACAACAACCGGTGTCTGGACGGTGAGTCGGAGAAAGCAGCTACTTCCCTCCCACTCCTCACTGCTACTGCCGGGTGGCAGCCTTCAGCGCATCCTTCCCCTGCAGTGGGTGGGGGCATCCTGTGCAGTCCCCACTGGGGCCTTCTGTGCACCAGGAGCAGGCAGGGAGGTGAGTCTCTGGGTGGTGCTGAGCTGCCAGCTCCTGTCCCACAGCCCTGGGTGTCACCTGGCCTAGCACCTAAGCTAGCTAGCAGGGAACACCTGCTCCACGGGTGGTCCTCTTAGGGAGTCTCGGCAGTGCTTGTGAGCCATAGCCTCCCCAGCCAGCTGTGGGTCTGCTCGGTGCTAGGACACAGGCTCCTGAATGGCCTGGAGCCTCGTCTGACTGTTGGCACCCGGTGAGCTCTGCTTCTAGTGAGTAAACCACTGATTTCACTGAATGCAGATTCCCCATTCATCTCGGGGCAGCCTAGGGAGAGGAACGCTGTCTGCACGGTCCTCCTGTCCACCCATTTGCTCTTCCGGTGTGTGTGTTGCGTCCCTACTGTGGAGCAAGGCCCTGTGCTTGCAGCGGAGGGGCAGAAACTAAGAAAACACAGTCGCTGGGAGTTTGGTTTGCATTTCCCTAATAACTAATGATGTTGAGCATCTTTTCATGTGTTTTTTGGCCATTTGTGTATCTTCCTTAGAGAAATGTCTATTCAGAATCTTTGCTCACTTTTTGAATTGTCGTTTATCATTGAGTTGTAAGAGTTCTTTATATATTCTTTTTTTTTTATTACTTATCTGTTTTCTCAATATATATATATATATATATATATATATATATATATATATATATATATATATATATATATATATATATATATATTTTATCCTCACCTGAGGGTATTTTCCATTGATTTTTAGAGAAAGTGGGAGAGAGAGGGAAAGACAGAGAGAAACATCGATGTGAAAGAAACATTGATTGGTTGCCTCCTGCACTCGCCCTGGAGCCTGCAACCAAGGCATGTGCCCTTGACCGGAATTGAACCCAGGACCCTTCGGTCCACCGGCTGACGCTCTGCTCTGTCCACGAGCCAAACCAGCCAGGGCTCTTTATATATAATCTTGATAAAGGTCTCTTAGATAAATGGTTTGTTAATATTTCCTCCCAATATGTAGTTTGTCTTTTCACTCCTTTTTTAACATATGCATTTAGAGTGATATATTTATCTCTCAGCACTGCATTAGCCACATTTCATAAGTATTGGTATGTTGTGTCTTTTCATTCATCTCAAAGTATTTTCTAAGTTACCTATGTTTTTCTTCTTGGACCCATTGGTTATATAGGGTTGTTTTGTTTAATTTCCATGTATTTGTGATTTTTCCAAACTTTCTCCTGGGTACGTGGGACAGTATGTGTTTAGCTGCTATTGGGGAGATGTCTGTTTCTCTGTTCATCTGCCTGGTTCTGTCCATTACTGAACGTGCAGAACTGAAACCTTCAGCTGTTGTTTGTTTACTTCTCCTTTCCCTTCTGTCAGCTTTTGCTCCATGAGTTTGAGCCTTTTGTTAGTTTCATAAATGTTTATAATTGTTCTAATTGTTTTCTTTCTAGTGGAGTGACCCCTTTATCAGTTATAAAACATCCCTCTTTATCTCTAGTAACATTTTTCGTCTTAACGTCTATTTTAGCTGATACTCATATAGCCACTCCAGGTTTCTTTTTTATTTTATTTTTTTTATTTTATTGATTTTTTACAGAGAGGAAGGGAGAGGGATAGAGAGTTAGAAACATCGATGAGAGAGACACATTGATCAGCTGCCTCCTGCACACCTCCCACTGGGGATGTGCCTGCAACCGAGGTACACACCCTTGACCAGAATTGAACCCGGGACCCTTCAGTCCGCAGGCCGACGCTCTATCCACTGAGCCAAACCAGTTTGGCGCCACTCCAGGTTTCTTAGGGTTGCTGTTTGGGTGACATATATCTCCTTTTACTTTCAACCTTTTTTGTATCTTTGAATCTAATCTCCAATAGATAGAATATATCAAATCTATTTCAGATTAATACTAACTTCATTCCACCGAGAGATAGAAACGCCACTTCTATATGGCTTCATTTCCTCATTTTGTGCTGTTTTTTTAATGTTTACATTAAGAAATTTTTTTTCTTTATCTTACGCTTTTTTGTTATTTTCCCTGTCACATTTTATGTACACTGGGAGTGTAGTGCTCAGTACAGTTAATCTTTCATAGACAAAGTGGAAGTCTGTACATATACTTTTGAATCCTCTTTGTACTTAATTTCATAGCCTAACATTTTCCCTTACTAATTGCTCCACAAGCCAGGTTGGGTGTCTCCACACTGAGCCCTGGCTCTCCCTGACTTCCACGCTCTTCTCTGCTGTGAGGCAAGGTCTGTTGCCAGTTTGCTTCTCGGTGCTGTCATTGCCGAGGTTTCATGGACCTCACACACTGGGATTTTCTTAGTCCCTGGGTTTTGCTTCAGAATCCAGCAGCTCCACCCCCAGTGTGAAGCTAGAGCTGCCAGCGGTGGGTGTTTGACCCCCGTGATGCAGGTGGCGGCCTTGTCCTTTTGTGTGGAGAGCTGTGGTCTCGTAGCAGAGCCTTTTCTCTTGGTTTTTCAGGGCAACCAATGAAGTGCAACCTTCACATGAATGGGAACGTCATCACCTCCGACCAGCCCATCCTGCTGTAAGTCCCAAAGGCAGCCGTGCTGGGGCGGGTGGGGCTCTCTCCTCGCTGACTCTGCCTGGTCACCTCTATCCTGACGGTACCTGGCCTGCACACAGCTCCATCCCACCTCCTGTGCTCTCTGGCAGGCCGGCGGTCGGGGTGCTCAACTTTGTGCAAAGGGGCTTGTCTCGTCTTTTCCACAGGGGATTGGCTTCACGGGCTAGCATTACAACCTGCTCCCAGCCTATAATCTAGACCAGCCGTGGGCAAACTACGGCCCGCGGGCCGGATCCGGCCCGTTTGAAATGAATAAAACTAAAAAAAAAAAAAGACCATACCCTTTTATGTAGTGATGTTTACTTTGAATTTATATTAGTTCACACAAACACTCCATCCATGCTTTTGTTCCGGCCCTCCGGTCCAGTTTAAGAACCCATTGTGGCCCTCGAGTCATAAAGCTTGCCCACCCCTGGTCTAGACACACTTGAGGAGAAAGTGGAGAGCAGGCCAGATGTGTCCCTCTTTGCAAAACTGGGTGCATTGTCCAAGGGGACAGGGAACTCCACCTCCTGTGATTGCCTCTGATGGAGACGGTGCTGGCTGCTGCCCTTGTTCTGTGTCACACGTCTGGGTGTACGTGCCGGGTGCGGGACTGCAGTGCCTAACGTGTAGGCTGTCCTCTTATAGACAAGGAGGCAGAGACCTGGGGAGGATGTTAGCCTTGCCAAGGCAGGTGGGGTAGTGTGGGGCAGGCCTGAAGTAGACTTCAAAATTCAAAAAGACCAGAATGTGAACCCTGGATATTGAATTGTGTGATTTGGACTAGTTTCTTAAAGTGTATTCCAGGACGAAGTTGTATTCTGAAAAGTGTGGGTCCTATGTTCTAATAAGTTTGAGAACCATTGGACTAAGCAGAGTTAAATTTATTTCTTCAAGACTTCTCAGAATATGTAACATGCCGATGTGTGTGACCATCCCTGAGGGATGTGCATTGTTCTCTAAACTTAACACCCCACCTGACAGCAGGCTGCACCTCATCCGCAAGCAAGAAGGGGGGAGGTTTGCTGCAGAG
This sequence comes from Myotis daubentonii, assembly GCF_963259705.1. NCBI lineage: Eukaryota > Metazoa > Chordata > Mammalia > Chiroptera > Vespertilionidae > Myotis > Myotis daubentonii. The sequence continues at coordinate 4,031,695 of NC_081841.1, forward strand.
GAAGTGAGATGCAGGCTACAGAGAGCACTACATTGGGGGCCTAGCTTGTAACAGATCAATAAACGGTGGCCCCTCTGCGTCTGAGGGAAATTGACAAGGATCTTGACTCTTCTCTGCTCACAGACGGCTGAGTGACAGCCCCTCGGTGAGAAAGGAGAGTGAGCTGCCTCGCAGGGCGAACTCTGCCGCCTCGTCCAACCCTCCAGCTGAGGTGGACCCCGACACCATCCTGAAGGCGCTCTTCAAGTCCTCGGGCGTCTCTGTGGCCACACAGCCCACAGAATTCAAAATCAAACTTTGAGCGGGGGAGCAAGGCAGCCAGAAGGGGGCAGAGGAGGGAGGCTCTGTTTCCCGAAGCAAAGCTTGTGACCAATGGGCCGTTGGACTGGAGGCCCCAGGCGGGGGTAAGAGCTCCTCACTGGACAGACCCGCCTTCCTGTGATGTGTTCTACCCTGTGCTCTGTACGTTAACATTTCCTGTAGTGTTTCTTCTCCCTCCACCTTCTCTCCAAGGTAGGTTTGTGTTGTTCAGATTGTCTCTCCCCTTAAACTGAGCTCCAAACCAAGTTCTTTCTCGGAAATGGCGTCCTGAATTCTCTGTGTGCTTTCTTGTGGCTCCATGGGATACAGAGTGGGGCTGTTTGGAGGATCCTGTTTTTTCCAGGGGTGAGGGGCTTCCTCCCGTTTTATTTTTTGAAGTTTTTGAACAAAGTGGAGAAGGGAAGTTTCACCATCCTAATGGGAGCCGAGTCAGCTCCAGAGCTGTGCCACTCTCCGGCCTGGTCAGTGGAGGGGCCTGGGTGGGCATCAGGCCACAGGCTCTTGTCCTCTTCCCACAATTGTCTCCACACCAGTGTGTTCTGGAGGGCCCTGTTGGCAAGGGCAGGGTGAGGCTGCTGCTCTGCCAGGAAGTGTGCACCCCAGCTCTTGCCTGCAGGGCCCGTGCTGTTTCGGGCAGCTCAGAGCTAATCCTGAGGTCACAGGTCCCTTTCCCGTGGGTTAGGCCCAGTGCTCCCCCCCAGTTCCCTTGGCCTCCGGTTATTACTGCTGGGAGGGCTTGCTGGTCCCTCAAGTTTTCACTAGCCCAGAGCTCATCACACCCTGGTCCTGGTGTTAATGCCAGCTCTCCCCTAGTTCTGGGACACTGTGGGTTTGGAGGATTATTAAAAGGGGAGATATTGGCTTGCTCCTGGCTCTTTTTTTCTGGCCTCAGATGTCTACAGGATAATAGTCAGGATTCTTGGGAGCACATATGCAGCTTCCACCTTTGTAAGTGGCCCATCGGTCCATGAGCAGAGGGATCTTTTCCTGCCTTGGCAATGGGGGAGGGGAGTGGTGGTAAGAAGGGAGTAGAGAGAGCAAAGCAGCCCGTCCAGGCAAACACTAGGTTCCTCTCTCAGAATGGTTCCAGGGAGTTGGGGCAAAACTTTAGCACTCAGGGCAGCCCCTGAATGCCCAGTCAGCATGGCTCCAGAGTCACCATCAGTGCCCCGCCAGCTGGCTGGGGCTGTAAAGGGAGTCCAGGTGGTAGAGCTGGAGAGAGTTGGGGAGCAGGATTCTGGGAGCCCCACAGGATCAGTAGCAAGTGCTGTGAAAGGCACAGGCCAAGAAAGGAAAGGGGCTGAGACACTAAGCCTCTCGTGACCTGCTTGGGGCCAGCACAGTGAAGACAAACCTTTAAACACGTTTCCTCAGAGTTAAATCTGTCAAGCAGGGGGCCTGGGGTTTGAACCCAGCTCCGTCCTCCAGCTCCGTCCTCCAGCTCCGTCCTCCAGCTCCGTCCTCCAGCTCCGAGGTTGCGCAGGCCCAGCAAGTCCAAGGAATGTGCTTGGTGGTGCTCCCTTTATGGTTCCGTAAAGAATGCAGTTCTTGTTCCCTTTTCCCCCTTTAAATGGGTGCAAATGTAGTTCTCAGCAGCTGAAAGACATTCATCCTACACTTCCCAAAACTCCTGGCCCAAGAGAGCATCCAAGGCGTAGGGCCTCGTTCTGGGGCCCTGAGCACAGGCGGCCACGCTCAGACTCTGCCCTGAGCAGAGGTGGTAAACATCCTGCCTGCATGGTGTTGCCCTCCCCACTTCCAGTCCCAGGCCAGGCCGCTCTGGTAGCAGAGTGTTGTTGAGGTAGCTGCAGCCACCTGGTCACCTGGACCCGGTCCTGGACAGCCATGTGGTACATTGTGGGGTGAAGCCCGTTTGTCTCCCCTAGTCTACAGGATGGCATCGAAGAGAAGGTGGTGGGCCAATCCTCGTGTCCCTCTTAACTTCCCGCTCCCCTACGTTCCCCATCTGTGTCTCTTTTGTTCAAAAGAAGAGGAAGAGGCATTAAGGGATGGAAGAGACTCTGTTACTTATACATTTCTGAATAAATGTTTGTTATTCCTACCTCTGAGCTGTCATTTCTTAAGAGCTTTACTAAGTGGCCTTAATAACCAGAGGCAGGCATTTGCCTTGGCTTTCCTACTCCCAACTCCGGCCTTGGGTCAGAGTTCCTCACAGCACTCACCGAACCTGATTCTCCACGGCTGAGAGGATGTGAGCAGGGTGTCTGTGGGAGCACCTGGCACAGTAACTACCTCCTGGACCTGAAGTGCCTCACTGGGTATGAAGCATCGTCAGCCTGACTGATGGAATGAATACACTACATTTTACTGACTTTACCATTCCTTTGTGGTGGTTAATCCTCACCCGAGGACACCCTTTATTTTTATTGATTTGATGAAGAGAGAGAGAGAGAGAGAGAGAACATCAGTAAGAGAATCAGCTGCTTCCTGCACACCCCACGGGATCGAGCCTGCAACACCAAGCATCCGTGACCTGGTTCATAGGTCGACGCTCAACCGCTGAGCCACACCAGCTGGACTTCCATTGATTTTTAGAGAGTGAAGTGGAGAAGAGACGAGAGAAACAACTCTCACATTGATTGGTTGCTTCCCGCACACACCCCGACCAGGACCAGGGATCAGTCCTGCAATTCAGGTATGTGCCCTTGACTAGAACTGAACCCAGGACCCTTCAGTCCACGGGCCAACGCTCTATCTGCTGAGCCAAATCAGCTAGGGCTGACTTAACCATTCTTAAGTGTACATTTCATTGGTATTAAATACATGCACATTGTGCAACCAATAACTCCCCATTCTTCCTCCCCCAGCCCCTGGCAACCCACCACTATACTCCCCAGAAATGGCAAGAGATATAAAGCTGCAGATTCGAGAATCTCACAGGACCTCAAGAGAAACCCAAAGTCACACCAGGACCCTGCATAGTCGAGGATACTTGGGAAAACTAAAAATAATCCTGAAAGCACCAAGAGAAATGATGCCTGTAGGGGAAAAAAATTGAGTGACACTTCTCATCAGAAACCATGAGGTCAGAGGAATGGTACGTTTACCAAGTAGCAAAGGAAAATTACTGTCAACAAAGAATCTATACCCAGCAAAAAATATCCTTCAGGAATTAGGGAGAATTTAGGCATTCTCAGATGAAGAAAAAGTAGGAGAATTTGTTGCCAGTAGACCTATCCTGAAAAGATGGTTGAAGTTCTCTAAACATAAAAAATTTTTAAAAAGGAAACTTAGAATATCACAAAAGAAGAAGGAACAACAGAAATAGCAAAACCTTGGTAAATAAAATACTTGCCTTCTCCAGTTTTCTAAATTATGGTTGATTGTTAAAGCAAATGTTATAACATTGATGTGGTTTTCAACATAGGAAATACTTAAAGCAATTGCTTTATAAATGGGAGAGAGCAAAGGGATCTAAATGGGAGATTTCCACAATTCTCTCAAACTGGTAAAATTTGGACAAAGTATATTGTAATGTATAACGTAATTATTGGACTGACAACTAAAATAATAAGCAGTGCACCCAAAAACACTGTAGAGAAGTCAAAATGGAATTCTAAAAATAATTTTCAAGCAATCTACTGGAAGTCAGGAAAAACAACAGAAAACAAAAAAAATAAAGTGAGACGTAAGCCCTAGCATACCACAAAGTACATTAAGTATAAATGGTCTAAATACATTTGTCAGTTGAAAGAAATTGGCAAAGTGGATGAAAAAACGTGACCTAACTATGCTATCCACAAGAAACTCACTTTAAATATAACAGTATAAGTAGGTTGAAAGTAAAAGGATGGGAAAATGGAAATATGCAAACAGTACTCAAAAAAGAAGTGGCAAAATAAAGTAACTACAGTAGGTCCTCGGGTTATGTCAAATCTGTTACCACGGTGCTTTTCGCATAAGCCAGAACCCACCTACATAAGTACCTACATCACTCACATGGAGCACATACACAGCAGTAATGAAATGAAACAGTAAAAAATTTAAAAGGTAGTTCCTGACCTTTACTCATGGTAAATAATAAAAAACAGCACATATGTACATACATTGAAATGATGGAATTTAATATAAATAAGTGGGAGATGGCCACGAAACGACATTCGTCGAGTCTGACGTAACCTGAGGACTGTCTGTATATTTGATGTCAGGTACATTAGACTTCAGAGCAAAGAAAGTTACCAAGCACTTTGCTGTCGAACTGAATATAATTTTAAAAAAAATTACCAGGTACAGCCCTAGCCGGTTTGGCTCAGTGGCTAGAGCATCCACCTGTGGACTGAAGGGTCCCAGGTTTGATTCTGGTCAAGGGCACATGTCCGGGTTGTGGACTCAATCCCCAATAGGTGGCGTGCAGGAGGCAGCCGATAAATGAATCTCTTTCATTACTGATGTTTCCATCTCTCCCTTTCCCTTCCTCTCTGAAATCAATAGAAATATATTTTTTAAAAAATCAGGTACAGAGGACATTACATAATGAAAAAAGGTTCATTGCAACAAGAAGACATAATCCTAAATATGTACTCACCAAACAACAGAGCTACAAAACATGATGCAAAACCTAGTAGAATGGAAGGAACAGAAAATCCACATTTTTACTTGGAGACTCCAACACCTCTTAACAACTGGTAGAACAATTAGAAGAAAATCAGCCAGGATGTAGAACTTAACACCATCAACCAACAGGATCCAATCAGAATACTCCCCAACAACAGGATACACACTCTTCAAATGCCCATGGAACACACGTAGACAGATTATACCCGGGGCCATACAACAAATCTCAAGTGTAAAAGAACTGAAATTATAGTATGTTCTTTGGTCACCGTGGAATGAATCCCTGGGTTAAAGATGTAAAAGTTTCCCTGTTAAGATCAGAGACAAAGATGTCTGCTTTTATCACTTCTATTTAACATTGTACAAGAGGTTCTCGCCAGGACAATTAGGGTGAAAGGAAAAGCATCCAGATTGGAAAGAAAGAAGTAAAAGTATTTGTAGATGATATGGTCTGGTATACAGAAAATGCTAAGTAATCCTCTAAGAGATTACTAGAGCCAAATAAACAGCAAGGTTACTGGGTACAAATTCCGTTGGTGATAACTGCAATGAACAATCTAAAAATCAAGTTAAGAAAACGATTCCAAGCACTGAACCTGTCCCCAAGGCCCCCTTTTCTCTGACTTCTTAGTAAGCCAAAGCAGCCCAGCCTAGGCTCATTTCCTTGTTTCACTATCCCCAGCTTTAATAAACATCCTCTAAAATTAAAAAAAAAATTTCCACTTAGCATAGTGTCAAAAAGAGTAAAATACTTACACATAAATTTAGCAAAATAGCCCTACCTGGTTTGGCTCGGTGTATAGAGCGTTGGCCTGAGGACTGAAGGGTCCTGAGTTCCATTCAGTCGAGGGCACATGTCTGGGGTTGCGGGCTTGATCCCCAGTAGGGGACATGCTGGAGGCAACCCATCAATGATTCTCAGCATTGATGTTTCTATCTCTCTCCCTCTCCCTTCCTCTCTGAAATCAATAAAAAAAATATTTTTAGAAAGGTTTTAGCAAAATAAATGCAAAACTTACATTTTGAAAACTGCAAGACATTGTTGAAAGAAACCAAGTAACCAAAATAGTCTTGAAGAGAGTTGAAGGACTCACACTTCTGAGTTCAAACCTTAGCCACAAAGGTACAGTAATCAAGACAGTGTGGTATTAGGGTAAGGACAGAATAGGTCAGCCCTGGCCAGGTGGCTCAGTTGGTCCAAGTGTCATCCTGATCTGCCCAGGTTTCGGGTTTAATCCCGGTCAGGGCACATACAGGAATCAGCCAGTGAGTGCACGGATAGGTGGAACAACAAATCGATGTTTCTCTCCCTCTAAAAAGTCAATTTTACAATTTCAAAAAAATATATAGATAGATCAATGGGATAGAATGGAAAGTCCAGAAATAATGCCTCATCTATCTGGTCATTTAATTGTCAACAAGAGTGCCAAGACAATTCAGTGCAGGAAAGAATCATCTTTTCAATAAATGGTTCAGCCCTGGCTGGTGTGAGTTAGTTGGATGAATGTCACATTGAAAAGCTGCTGGTTTGATTCCCAGTCGGGGCACATACCCAGGTTGTGGGTTCAATCCCTGGTTGGGGCGCATGCGGAAGGCAACAGATTGATGTTTCTCTTTCATATTGATATTTCTCTCCCTTCTCCAAAATCAATTTTAAACTTCTTTTTAAAAGTTCAGCCGAAACCGGTTTGGCTCAGTGGCTAGAGCGTCGGCCTGCGGACTCAAGGGTCCCGGGTTCGATTCCGGTCAAGGGCATGTGCCTGGGGTTGCGGGCACGTCCCCAGTGGGGGATGTGCAGGAGGCGGCTGGTCGATGTTTCTCTCTCATCGATGTTTCTGGCTCTCTGTCTTTCTCCCTTCCTCTCTGTGGAAAATCAATAAAATATATTTAAAAAAAATTCATATTCCTTAAAATATTTCAAAGACAACTGGGTATCCACAAAAAATTCATCAAAATTAAAAACGGTACTTTAAAAAAAAATTTTTTTTATTGATTTCAGAGAGGAAGGGAGAGGGAGAGAGAAAAACATCAATGATGAGAGAGATCACACCCCGGTTGAACGACCCGTCCACGCCCTCATTTTCTCCCACATTTATGTACTGACTTTATTCTGCGCAAGGAAGGAAGTGGCCCAAGAAAGGGTGGGAACCCCACGCGGCGCCGTTGTCATGGAAACACTTAGCTCCCAGCGCCCAACTACAACTCCCAGCGGCCCGCGCGGCTTCCGGCCGGCAAGATGGTGGCGCGCAGGAGGAAGCGTGCGGCGCGGGACGCCGAAGAGGGGATCCCGAGCCCCCCTGGCTACTCAGGTGAGGGCCGCGGGACAGGTGCGGGGCCGCGGGACGGGTGCGGGGCCGGGTACAGCCAGGCTTCGCCCAGAGGCGGCTCGGGGGCGGCGGGGCCCGGCAGGGCGCGAGGCCCACGCGGCTCCCTGCATAGCCTCTCCCGGGACGAGCCCACTTTGGCCAGCGCCCCCCCTTGGTGAACCCGCCTCGGTCCACACTCTCCCCGGGGCGGGCCCCACACCTGCCCCCCTCGGGGAGCACGTCCACTCCCCGATGCCTCTGCGGCTCCGAGTCCGGCCCCGGCAGCTCTCACCTGGGCGGGTCCGTGCCCAAACCCGTCCCTTTGGGCAGCCACCAGTCTGTTCTCTGCATCTAGGAGTCTGTTTTTCTCTTTGTTTTTAAATTACCTTTATTGGTTTTTAGAGCGAGGGGGAGGGAGAGAGAAACGTCGATGTGCTGTTTCTCGCACGCTCCCTACGCGGGATCGGCCTGCAGCCCGCCGCCCCCGCACGCGCCCTGGACCGGGAGTCGGACCGCAACCTCCCGGTGCCGGGGAGGAAGCCCCACCAACTGAGCCCCCCCCCCCCCCCCGGCCGGGGCTGAGGTCAGATGTAAATCAGATTTTGCCTCACTCCTACCGCACCCCCAAATCTCCCCGGGGGCTACAGTTAGCGCCTAAAGTAAAGCCCCAACTGGCTACCATGGACCCCGTGGCCCCACGTGTTGTGGCGGGTGCAGACCTTCATTAGGTCCAGCTTTCTGTTCCGCTGAGGCTGCAAGCTCTTTACTCGTCAGGGATTTTGCACTTGGTGTGGCCCCTTCTCAGAGTTCCGCCACCGCGGTGCCCTGACTGCGCGCATTCCCTTCCGCCAGGAAGCCTTCGGGCTGGTTACCCAAGGCCTCGCCGCCACCCCCCTGTGCTGCCTCCCCGTTTCTTTCAGATCTGGTGCAGCCCCTGTTATGCTCGCTCCCTGTCTCCCTCCGCCACGCAGCTCTGAGTGCGGGGCTGCAGCTGCGTCCCTGTGCTCTGAAGGTGGTGGGAGGAACAGAAGACAGCCCCTAGTTTTATGAGGATTAAAACGTACGGGAATATGAGCGATTTCCCAAATAATCCTCCAAGTACAGACGTAGGACCATAAGAGAACTTGCGAAGGCACAGAGAAGGCGGGTCTCCCCTGGCAGCTAGGACTCCCCGAGGAAGTGACGTGAGAACTTGAGGGACAGGTGGAGAGGAGCGGGCTGCTCTTTTCCGTGAAGGGTACAGGTGTGTGAGGCCCCGAGCTGGAGGAACAGAGAGAAGGCAGAGTGGCCTGCCCGCTGGTGGCGGGAGGAGGGGGTGAGATAGGGCGGGGGGGGGGGGGGGGTCAGCACCCGCTGGGCTCCGGCCGCGGGGAGGGTTTCGATGTTTACCCCAAACTTTCCTCGTTTCACTCCCTCCTGTGATCATTGCCGCCTCGTTAGCTCGGGGCCCCTCGTGGGCAGATTCTTGGCTCAAATACTGTCAGAGACTGAGGAGCGCCCTGCACAGGTCTTGCCCAGAGGAAGGGCTCAGGGCGGGGTGGGTGGGTGGGTGGCTGGACAGGCAGATGGGACTAGAAGGGGCAGCCTGACCCTGACGTTCACGCCCTCCTTTCCTTCCAGCCGTTCCCATCAAGTTCTCCGAGGAGCAGAAGGCTTCCCACTACCTGTACATGAGAGAGCACAGAGTTCGAGACGGCGCCAGGTCTTCCTGGCCTCTGAAGAGGACGCTGTTTGTCCTCAATGTGCCCCCTTACTGCACAGAGGTGAGCTGGTGCCCGGGAGGCGGGCGCGGGCGCGGGTGGGGCTCTGGGCAGAGCCGTGCTTCCACTGCCCCCACCAGGGCCTGAGCCGTGAGTGAGATGGAGGCGGCTACTGAGCCCCAAGGGCGGGCAGCCAGAGGGCAGCCTCTCCCTGAGATGTGTTTTTGAATAGTTGTTTACAGATTTCAGAGCAGAAGGGGGCGGGGAGCGGAGAGAAACATCAGTGATGAGAGAGAATCATTGGTCGGCTGCCTCCTGCACGCCCCACACGGGGAGTCTGCAACCCGGGCCAGGCATGTGCCCTCACCGGGAAATGAGCTATGACCTCCTGGTTTATGGGGCGATGCTCAACCACTGAGCCACACCGGCCGGGCTAAAGGTGTGTTTTTCAAAATATTAATGTTGAGGAGCCCAAAGTTTTTTATTACCTAGAATTATTTCAACTGCATGCTGTTTTCCCCTGTCCATAGTAAAAGATAGGAAAACTGTAAGAAAATAAAATTATTTCTAAATCTACCTAGACATGCCTATTTTCTCTACAAAGTTGGTAAATTTAGTATTATATAACTTTACAGAAGAGAAACTACTTTTTTTTTTTTTAAAATATATTTTATTGATTTTTTACAGAGAAGAAGGGAGAGGGACAGAGAGTTAGAAACATCGATGAGAGAGAAACATCGATTAGCTGCCTCCTGCACGCCCCCCACTGGGGATGTGCCCGCAACCCAGGCACATGCCCTTGACCGGAATCGAACCTGGGACCCTTGAGTCCGCAGGCCGACGCTCTATCCACTGAGCCAAACCGGTTCGGCAAGAGAAACTACTTTTGTTTTTTCAAAAAAGAAATAAATTTCTAAACTATTACAGTTTTAAAAATACATTTTTTTTTATTGATTTTAGAGATGAGGGAAGAGGGAGAAATAGAAACATCAATGATGGGAGAGAATCATCTACCAGTTGCCTCATGCACACTCCACGCTGGGAATCGATCCTACAACCCCAGCATGTGCCCTGGGAATGAAACCATGACCTCCTGGTTCATAGGTCAATGCTCAACCACTGAGCCATGCTGGCCGGGCTGAATGCTTACAATTAAAGAGAAAAAACCATTAAGAGGAGAGGGTGCCATTTTGAGCCTTTACTGAAGGCCTGGCCAGATGTGTGCAGCCCACAGGAGTTCACAAACAGAAGCAGCACCACCTGCACCCAGAGATCCCTCGTCTCTCGCCCCCCCCCCCCTTCCAGCAGCACAGGTTTCACTGTTTTTAATTTTTCTTTTTTTTAATTGATTTTCCACAGAGAGGAGGGGAGAGGGACAGAGAGTAGAAACATCGATGAGAGAGAAACATCGATCAGCTGCCTCCTGCACACCCCCCACTGGGGATGTGCCCGCAACCAAGGCACATGCCCCTGACCAGAATCGAACCCGGGACCCTTGAGTCCGCAGGCCGACGCTCTGTCCGCTGAGCCAAACCGGTCAGGGCAGGTTTCACTGTTTTTAAAAGGCAGATTCAGGTGGTAAAACTTACTTGGTTGGCTCATAAAGTCAGAATACTTCGAATAACACCAAAAATGTCCCCACCTATTCTTGCAATAATTTCTTTTTACATTTAAAACGTTTGTTTATAGGTTTATTTAGAACCTAATCCCTCTTTCGGTATCATTACCCAGAGAAATGGATAGGAAAGACTGATCTTTCAGCAGGATGTACTTTCCAGTGAGAAATCCCTTCACTTCGGTGAGAAAGCCAGTGCGTTCTGGGCACGTGCTCCCGCAGGATCCTGCCACAAAGCCAGAACTTACGCCTGAATTCCGTCTCCCCCACCTCCTGAGGCCCTGCCAGTGCAGGGGTGGCCTCTTACCCCGTTTTTAACATGTAAATTGACAAGGCTCTGTCCCGGGCCCTGGGAGGAGAGGATTTTAACCCTGCTGAGGCCGTGGCTTGCCCAGCCCTCCCTGCGTGTCCCTGGTTGGGGCACAGACGTGGGATCCCGGATCTCCAGGGGCGGAGGGAGGCTCCTGGAAGGGCCTGCAGCCCTCACACTGCTCCCTCCGCCTCGGCAGGAGTGCCTGGCCCGCCTCCTCTCCCCCTGTGGCCCCGTGCAGTCAGTGGAATTACAGGGGAAGCCCGAGCTCACCGAGAGCCCCAAGGAGCCAAAGTCGAAGTTTTTTCACCCCAAGCCTGTTGCGGTAAGCCTCCATTCCTGGGGTCTGCCAGCATGGGGCACGGGGGCTAGGGCAGGGACCCCGTGAGGGGACGGTGATGTTGGGTGGCAGTGGGACTTTCAGGGCCTGCCCTATGGCTCTAGGCAGACATGTGGTCCAGGAGGGCTGGCAGGTAAACCGCTCCACTCCTTACCCCAGACTTCCACTACCTTTAGCTTCCTGTCGCCTCTCTCCAGTGTCCTGAAAGCTCCGGGTCCATCTCTTCCCCACCCCCACCCCCACCCCCACCCGAGGGCCTCCTTGAGCCCCACTGTCATTCCCTGTGGCCTGGAGCTCACGCCTCCTGCTGCAGTGGATGGAACTAGTCTGCGCCCTGTGTGTCCATCCATTCCTGGCCAGGGCTCAGCACTCTGTTCCCCGAGTCCCTCCCATAACGGAAGAAAGGCCTGGTGGGAACGGGCACAGGGGGTAACCAGGGGCTCAGGTGGGTAACCAGGGGCATAGGTGGGTAACTAGGGCACAGTGGGTAACTAGGGGCACAGGTGGGTAACCAGGGGCTCAGGCAGGTAACTAGGTTCAGACGGGTAACTAGGGGCTCAGGCGGGTAACCAGGGGCACAGTGGGTAACTGGCACACACCCATCCTGCCTGTGGATTAGGGACAACCTCCTGGTTATCTTCATGTTCAGGGACAGCCCTGCACATCTCCGCTGGTCCAGTGACAGGCTGCGGGCAGGGGCAGCCTCGTGCCGGCGTGAGTGGGGGGGAATGGGAAGGCCCGGCGCTGTGACCTCTCTCCCCCCAGGGCTTCCAGGTGGCCTACGTGGTGTTCCAGAAGCCGAAAGGGGTGTCGGCTGCCTTAGCCCTGAAGGGCCCTTTGCTGGTCTCGACAGAGAGTCACCCCGTGAAGAGCGGCATTCACAGTCAGTGCTGGCGGAGGCGGGGCCGGGGGGGGGGTACCTCCTTCCTGGGCCCTGGGTGAGTGGGTGGGGTCCTTGTGGGGGCAGCATCGCCATGTTCACTTGCCCTGAGAGCAGCGTGTGGGAGGCCTGAGCCTGGCACTGGGTGGCATAGGTGGGGCCCAGCTTGCCACCACTAGAACCTCCCTTACCGAACCCTGGCCAGTCTCCATGCCTGTGGCCCGTGTGCGATAAGCCAGCTGGCCCGGCGGGTCCTGGGGTGGCCCGCACGTCACCTGAGGAGGCCTGTGTCCGTCGCTCCCTCCCTCAGAGTGGATCAGTGACTACACAGACTCCGTGCTGGACCCGGAGGCCCTGCGAGTGGAAGTGGACACATTCATGGAGGCGTACGACAGGAAGATGGCCGAGGTAGGGCTTCGCGGGGGGCTGCACATCATTGTCGCTGTGGGGAAGGCGGTGCCACGGGTGCGGGGTGGCTCCTGCGGGGGCGGGGAGGCAGCTGACCTGGTCACCATGCAGTCTAGACACCCCTTTCCCTGCTGAGTCCCGGTCACCTGAGCTGGTGGCATCTAGTCACTAGGTCTGTAGAGGAGGAACGGTCCGAGGCTGCAGGAGGCACCTTCACTGCTGGGGGTGGAGTGGGCAGCAGGTGCCCCTGGGGGCCCAGGTTCTTCCCAGCAGGCTCCCGAGGCTGCAGGCGGGTCCCGGGCCATCACGGGGTCATGTCCTTGCAGGAGGAAGCGAAGGCCAAGGAGGAGGAAGGGGTCCCGGACGAGGAGGGCTGGGTGAAGGTGACACGCCGTGGCCGGCGGCCCGTGCTGCCCCGGACGGAGGCAGCCAGCCTGCGGGTGCTGGAGAGGGAGAAGCGGAAGCGCGCCCGCAAGGAGCTGCTCAACTTCTACGCCTGGCAGCACCGGGAGACCAAGATGGAGCGTAAGGGCGCGCCCCCAGCCCGTCGGCCAGCCCCACTAGTCTTGCGCCCCAGCTGCCTGGGCAAGGCCTGTGGCCAAAGCACAGAGCCCCAGAGGCAGGCGCTGGACCTGGGTTCTGGGCCAGGGTGTCCTTAGGCCCAGATTTCCCAACAGGCTTTGGGTTTGGGATCCCAGCTGGCAGCACCTGTGTGCTGATCCCACTGTTGCTCCCTAGGGGTCGCGGTGGGGTCCTCTGGGTTACTTCGGGCTGTAGAGGCACCTGGAATGTAGTTGTGCTGGGGCCAGACTGCAGGAGGAGTGTGTGTGTGTGTGTGTGTGTGTGTGTGTGTGTGTGTGTGGCCTCAGGTACTGGCTGTGGTGCAGAGGCTGCTGTGGAGAGGGTGTGTGGCCAGGCAGACTCATGGGGGCAATGGGGCGCAGCTCCCACGGGCACGTTGTCTGATCCTGGCCGTTCCCCTTTCCCCTCACGCCCCAGATCTAGCGCAGCTGCGCAAGAAGTTCGAGGAGGACAAGCAGAGGATTGAGCTGATGCGGGCCCAACGCAAATTCCGTCCCTACTGAGCCGCACGGACAGGGTGGTGGGGATGGCCAGCAAGGACACGAAGGCCTAGATGCTCTGAGACTGCCCCGGCCCGGAAGCTGCCACGTCAGACAGCACCAAGAATCAGCCCACAGGCGGCGGGTAAAGGACAGTGCCACCCGCAGCCCTTGTCTCCAGCAGCCTGAGCCCGGAGCTGGTGAGCCTGCTCGGCATGAGGACTTGGTTCTCAGGAGCCACCGGCCCAGGAAAGGGTTCTTGCTGCTCCTGTCTCCTCCCAGTCTGTCTGGATCTTCCGCTAAAAGCTAAGTGTCTGCCATGTTCTCCCCTTGACCCTCAGTGGCCAAGCCCCGCAGCTGTGAAAGCCCCAAAGGCAGTGAGAGAGAAAAGAACAATTTATTCATCCAGGCGGACACAGGAAAGGCGAAAGAGCTGCTGGCTGCAAGCCGGGCGGCCTGTCCAGTCCTGCACTCCCAGCTCACTGCCGGTTTCCAGCCACAACACAGACCCCGAATCCAGACACAGTCTCCCCTGTGAACTCACAAATGTTGGAGACAGAAATCACACCCCACACCTCTGCTCTGCCAGCTCCTGCTGCTCAAGACCAGTGAGGCCTGGCCCCGTCGTGCCTGGCCTGGCTGGGCCCGGAGCTGGGCGTCGGTGGTGAGTGGTGAGCACAGGTCTCAGTGGCCCCAGGCCCAGGGCTACAGCTGGGCTGGGATCCTGTTCCCGCTCTGTAAGAAGGAGCCAATGATACTGGCCACGTGATCGGGTTGGTTCATGTGGACGTAGTGGTTGCCTGGAATTTCCACAAAATGGAACCGCTGGGGAAGGAGGGGACAGGTGGTGAGTGGTGGCTCCAGGGGCCCCTCTGGTGGGGCTTTCCTGGGGTCTGCTGCCTCCCTGTGGTTCATGGCATCCCTGGGTGATTCAGGCCTGGCTCTAAGTTCATGAGAAAGGCCTCTGGGAGGGAAGTGTGCCAGCCCTGGGGGCCTGGGCATGCTGAGCGGTGAGCTTGGGGAAGTAGGCTGGGCGGAGCAAGTGGCGGTGCTGTTCTGTCCGACCCGCCCAGGAGGGAGCCAATGGACAGGACAGGAGGGCACCGCCGATGGCCACGCAGCCACACGGGCTTCCCATTTCCGGGGCCAGGTGCTCCCCAGGGACAGTCAAGCACAAGTCCCAGCCCTCCTGCTTGGGGCCCACCCCCACCTGCAGCCAGCACCCAGTGAGGGGACTGGCCATCTGTTCCCATTTGGGATCCTAGGAAACTGGGATGGCCGCTGGCTGAGTCGGGCCTGGCCCCCTGGGTGTGAGGACAATAAAATCGGGAGAGTCTGCCAATGAACAGTCTGCTCTGTGCCAGTTTACGTTGCCCACAGCTGGGAGTGAGGCCTGGTAGCTCCAGGGGCACCTGGTAGACCTGGGGCTGAGCCAGACCAGGAGTCTTAGTGGTTAGAGCACCGGCCTGTGGACTAAAGGGACCCAGGTTCGATTCTGGTCAAGGGCACATGCCCGGGTTACGGGCTTGATCCCCAGTAGGGGGTGTGCAGGAGGCAGCTAATCAATGATTCTCATCATTGATGCTTCTATCCCTCTCCCTTCCTCTCTGAAATCAATGAAAATATATTTCAAAAGAGAAGAGGTAGCACGGTAGAGCCCCGAAGGGCATGATGCCCCCCCATGCCCAGCCACCCTGAGCCCCACACCCACCTCTCCTAGGGCAGATTTCAGCTGGTCAGTCATGAACAGTATGAGCCCCTTGTCAGCATCATATTCTCTCCTCACGTCAAAAAATCCTCCAGTTGCTCTGGAAAGCAAGAAACCAGGGTTCATCTCAGGTCCGCCTCCAGCAGTGCCCTGCACCCTGGCCTGAGCTACCCCCCCTCGTCCACAGCTGGGTTCAGCCACTGGGTACCCACCCACACCTGAAGTCCCAGTTTGCCCTGGTCACAGCCAGTGAATGTAGAGCCAGTGAATGGTTTGAGTCTGTACTTTTTCTTTCCTTTTTAAAAAAAGTATTTTTATTGATTTTTAGAGAGAGAAAAGCATCAATTGGCTGCCTCTTGCATGCTTGCTACTGCGGATCTAGCCCTAGGCACGTGCTCTGACTGGGAATTGAACTGGCAAACATTGGTACATGGGTTGACGCTCAACCACTGAACTACACTGGCTGGAATTTCTTTTTTTTAAAAAAAATAGCTTCACTGAGATAATTTCACCCATTTCAAGTGTATAATTCCTTGGTTTTAAATATATGCAGTTGTGCAACCACCAGTAGTCAATTTTAGAGCATTTTCATCTCAAAAAAAAATCCCAAACCTATGTCCCCTCCCACACACAACTGCAGGCCTAGCTGACGTTCTGTGCAGTCCCTCCCTGGGCTAGCATGGGAGGGGAGCCCCATGGTGGACTCCGCGCTGGCTTCCTCCACGGAGCCGAATGCTTCAGGGTCCATCCGTGCTCTGGCACCGGTCACTGCTTCCTTTTTAGGACGGAAACAGTCCGTGGTGGACGGACGTCGGGGTTGCCCCGCCTGGTGGTGGTTGTGAGGAATGCTCTGGACCATCCACTAGTGTGGGCCTGACGGGCCTGGGACTGCCCGGCCAGAGGGCCATGTGGTAACTGCTTGAGAGACGCAGATTGTTTGCCACTGTGGCCGCACCGCTCTGAGGACGGGCTCCGGCCATCCGCCAGCCACACTGCGCTCAGGTGAGAGTAGCCACGCTGGCGGGTGTGCAGCAGTTTGGATGTGCGTGTCTCGAGTGCATACTCTGTAGACCCTGTGCTGGGCACCAGAGACAGAAGTGTCCCTGCAGGTCACAGGTCCTGCCTTGGGCATGGATGGCGCAGGGCTGCAGTGCAGGGGGGTGGCATCTCGGCCACAGTAAAGGGTGTTCACTGCCGTGAGACCCTGAGGTGTTGGCCTGGGGGAGAAAGGCAGGCAGGAGCGGCAGCATAGGGTGGGGTGCCCTCCACCGTCGCCTGTTGAAAGGTGTGCTGCCCAACCAGCCGCCGAGGGCTTCCCCAGCGAGTGGCACTGGGAGGCCTGCAGACCCCTGGTGCTCACGGTGGCTGCTGGGCTCAGACTTACTTGATGAGCAGCATGTGGGCCTGCAGCTTCTTGATGGCGTGTGCACACAGCTCCTTGCTGATGAAATCGAAGGTGTGCTCTGGCTGCAGAGGCAAGAACCACAGTGAATCATTTCTCATCCTCACCCGAGGATCTGTTTTCTTTTCTAAAATATATTTTTATTGATTTCAGAGAGGAAGGGAGAGAGAGAAACATCAATGATGAAAGGATCGTTGATCAGCTGCCTCCCTCACGCCCCCGACTGGGGACTGTGAGCCAGAAACCCAGGCATGCGCCCTGATGGGGAATCAAACTGACCTGGTTCGATTCCTGGCTGGGCTCAACCATTGAGCCACACTGGCGGGCATTTTTTAAAAAAATATTTATTGCCCTAGCTAGCCGGTTTGGCTCAGTGGGCAGAGCGTCGGCCTGGGGACAAGGGTCCCTGGTTTGATTCTGGTCAAGGGCACAAGCCCGGGTTGCTGGCTTGATCTCCAGTGTAGGGTATGCAGGAGGCAGCCGATCAATGATTCTCATCATTGATGTTTCTGTCTCTCCCTCTCCCTTCTCTGAAATCAATAAAAAAATATTTTTTAAAAATATATTTTATTTATTTGAGAGAGAAACATCAGTGTGTGAGAGAAACATCAATGGGTTGCCTCCCATACACACCCCAACCAGGGATCAATTCTGTGACCTGGGTATGTGCCCTGACCAGGAATCTAACTAGTGACCCCTCAGTGCATGGGGCGACGCTCCAACCAACTGACCCGCACTGGCCAGGCACCAGGCACTGCTGTGGGTGAGACCTGTCTCTTGGCCCTGGGGAACCTGGTGGGGCACCTCACCCACCTACCCCAGGATGGAGCCTGGGGCCCAACCACACCCCCTTCCCAATGGGCCTCTCACTGCCATGGGCCGGAGGCCCTTTCCCCCTAAATCTTTCTGGGCTCACGGCTGCCCATCCAGAAGGTGTTTCTCAGACTCTTACAGCCAGGCGAGACTGTGTGACTGAAAGCAGAGGGGTCCGGGCGACTTCTGGGCCTAGATTTCAGGTCTCAGGTGTGGCCCCTTCCCACTCCCTTTCCTGGTCCACAGGCTGCCCTGCCAGCCTGGCCCTGGGCTCTGCCAGCGCAGCCACCTGCCTGCTCGGACAGGTGCCATGAGACAGTGCAGGACGATGCCCACAGCCCCTGTTGGCCTCCGACAGCCCTGACCACCGTCTGATGAGTCCGATGGCTAGGCCTGTGCCGCCGGGGACTGTGGTGCTGGAAGGGGAGCTGGGCCACACTGGGATGGACCGCCGTGTAAACCGCACACTGGACTTTGAAAACTTGATAAGAAAAAAGTCAACGATCTTAATGTTCTATATTGATTACCTGCTGAAGTGACAACATCTTGGATACCCTGAGTTAAAAGTATTGAATGTGACTTCACCTGTTTCTCTTTACTCTTTTCTTTTTTTAAAAAAATATATTTTATTGATTTTTTACAGAGAGGAAGGGAGAGAGATAGAGAGTTAGAAACATCGATCAGCCGTCTCCTGCACACTCCCCACTGGGGATGTGCCCGCAACCCAGGTACATGCCCTTGACCGGAATTGAACCTGGGACCTTTTCAGTCCGCAGGCCGATGCTCTATTCACTGAGCCAAACCGGTTTCGGCTCTCTCTACTCTTTTAATATGGCTACTGGGGAGGTGAACTTAAGGAGGCTCACGTACTTCTGTCGCTCTGGGTGCTCTAGTCTGAGCCCTCTGAGGGCACAGGGTCTCCTGTGTCCGAGCTCAGTGGGCAGCTGACGGGATCAGGGTGTACTCGGTGGGTAATTCACGAAGGCTCCCGGAAGGACCGACTAAGCTACTGTGCGCATGGTGGTGAAGACACGATTCCTATGAGCACTCTGGCCACAGCCCACAGACTGCCTGCTCTGCCTGGACCCCGCCCAGCCATTTCCTACTCTTCAGACTCGGATCACCTTGGGTGCTTCCCCGCAGACAGGTTCCCGTGCCCCCCACGGACGAACGGAGTAGCCGTGCAGCGGCTGTTCTCCGGCCACAAAGGAGTGCATCCTGATACAAGATACAGCACGGGTGAGCCTGGACACACAAGGCCACACCCGGCATGACTCCCACTTACATGAGGTCCCTGGAGCTGTCAGATTCGGAGAACAGAACGTGGTCGCCAGGGGCTGGGGTGGGGGGAGTCCGTGGTTATGGGTAAGGAGTTTATACTGGGGAGATGTGAAATGTTGGGGTGGTGATGGTTGCATGGCATCACGGATCTGTTTTATGCCACTGAACTGTGTACTTACAAATGGATGAAAAGGATAAATACTCTGCTATGTACATTTCTCCACAAGAGAGGCCGACAGGCACGTGAAGGGAGGAGGGCGGCGGCACTCACCCAGGCGATCCTCCGGTCTCTGTTCAGCACCAGGCCTGGGAGGGAAGCACAGACGGTGTGGGTGAGGGTGAGGGCGAGGCCTCGCCTCAGCTGCCCTGGGAGCCTGGCCCTTCAGCCTGGACTGGCAGGCACCATCCCCGCCATGCCCTGGGGGTTCAGCTGGGGCAGAGCTCGTCCGCCACCACCTGGCCATAAGCCATGTGGCCACCCCGGTGCCTCCCCGGCCACCCCAGAGGGCAGCGCAGGAGGATGGACGTAGGAACAACAGCCCCTCCTGGCCTCAGAGTCTCCGAGAACCTTAAATGACCCTGCGGGTCTTCAAACACCATAAGGTACGCAACACTGAGGCATCACGTCGCCACTCGTCTGAGAAATCGAGCAAAAAGAAAGGTTGGAGGGACGAAAGGTTGGTGAGTGCTCCCGGCTCCAGGCCGAGCCTGGGTTCTCAGCCCCAGTCGCGATGGTGGACAGCTCGGCCTCACCAGGGAGGGCAGCTGCCATGCTAAACCCACACCTGGCAATGTCCCCGCAAGAAGTGGCTGCCGGGAGGGCCGGGTAGCTCAGCTGGGTAGAGGGTGTCCGGTTTCGCCAAGGCTGCGGGTTCGATCCCGGTCAGGGCACAAACAAGGATCAACCAATGAATGCATAAGTGGAACAACAAATCAATGTTTGTTTCCCTTCCCCTCTCTCTAAAATTAATCTAAACCGAAAAAATCAACTCATCAATGCATCTGTCCATTAATACCCACCGCGTTGAAGAACTTCCTTTGGTTTAGAAAACTGTTAACTCTCAGTGACAAAGTGCTAGGAGCATCTTTTGTCGTGACATTTGGTCTCTGAGCCCAGGTCCTGGGACACAGCCTGGACCCCTTGGCATTTCCTGACAGGATGGGAGGGCTCCCCAGGGAGATGGAGCCGTGCCCCGGGGAGTGGGCGGGGCTGGATTGAGTTCATCAGCCAGGCCTGTGTGATGGAGCCTCCATGCAGTCCTTGCAGCACAGGAGCTGACCTGAGGCAGGCCGGGAGCAGCGTGCGGGGAGGAGGCAGCCTGCGAGCCCCACCCTGCCCTGCGCCTGCTCCGCGCAGCTGCCGTCTGGCTGGGTCTGCACGGTGTCCTGTACAGTGACCCGGGGGTGAGCAGACGTTTTCCTGAGCTCTGAGCCACTCGAGGAAATGACTGAACCCGAGGGTGTGGGGACGCCAGTTACAGCCAGTCGGTCAGAGCACAGGGGACAGCCTAGGGTGGGCATCTGCAGGCGAAGGGGCCCTGAGCCCTGGGCGGGGACAGGAGGCAGCCTGGCTGCTGGGAGCAGGGAGGACCAGGGGGCCGAGGGGCGTTGCCACCCAGCCAGCAGCCCCGGCGGAGGCTTTCTGACTCAGGAGGCCCAAGTTCAAAGGTCAGAGAATAAAACTCAGGAAGCCTTTCCACGCTCCCTCCCTCTTCCATGCGGGGCCAAGGTCACAGACTCCAGCCAGCAGTGCCAGTCCTGGCCGTGGGCCGTGCCAGCAGCTGCTGCTCGTGGGAAACAGAATGTTGCCAGGCCTTCCCATTTTTCCACAGAAACCGGGAATTCTGTTTTATATATGAACAACCTGTTCAAAATCCCCTCCAGGCCAAATGTTGGGGTTTAAACTACACAAGTGAAACCAATCCTGCCCGCAGCCCCAGGGCCACGCAGCCTGTGGGGAGGGCTCGGTCCCAGCGGTGGCAGGTGGCAGGGGCTGGGCACTGCAGTCATTAGGGAACCAGAGCTGGGTTCTCCCCTCAGGCCAATCCCTCCAGCTGTTCCCAGAAGCCCATCAGAGGCAGCACGCAAATAAGAAGGCGGCCAGGGACCCGCCCCTCTCCACTCTGCTCACAGCCCCCCGGTTCTCCACAGGCCACCTCCCTCCTGGATTCCCTGTGAGCACGCCCTCACCTGCACCACTTTGCTCTGCTCAAAAGTCACCTCCTCCAGGAGGCCAACCCAGCCCCTTCTACCTGAATGTCACACTGCAAGCTCCGCCCACCTCCTGCGCCTCCCGCCGCCCTGTTCTGCATCCTGCTAGCTCCGGCCTCCCCCAAGGGGGCATGCTCACAGCCAAGGGCCACCAGGCGCTCGGACAGAGGCATCGCAGAGTCTGTCACAGCCCTGCCTGCACCTGACCTTGGGTTTCTGGCCTCCAGAACGGAGAGGTAAGCCCCGGGTTGTGGGATTTGTAACGGCAGCCCTAGGAAGCGAACAGAGTTCAGAGGGGTCAGGTCCAGTGATGGAGGTGTCCCAGTCCCCTGCCCTGCTCCAGGACGGATGGGGGCTGTCAGGGTCTCTGGGGGGAGGGGGTGCGGGGGGGCAGCTCCCCCAATGTCGCCGCCCTGTTCCCATGGCGTCTGGGAACCCGCCCGGTCTTCTTTTAGGTTAACCCAGGGCCCAAAGGACCACGACCACTGCAGAGGGGCTGGTCCCCACACACTGATCCAGGCAACTGCCACTCCGCCGCCTCCTCTCCCACCCCCTAGTCATCGGGTTCAATGTCTGTGCTCATCTCTGCACGTGACCCTGGCCTAATCGGCTTCCGTGCCTCCCGCTTAGCCCACTTCTGCTCCAGGGGCCGCCTGGGTGCGCATCTGTGTGGGCACGTGGGGAGCCTGGCCCAGGCGCTCTGCCCTCTGTCCATGAGGATCTGCAGGGAGGGGCAGGCAGAGGCTCAAATGATCACTGACAATCCCCCACAACAGGTCAGACTGGCGGCTGAGGTAAAACAGTGCTGGGCCCTGTCCAGTCCCTTTGACCTCTGGCTTCTGCAATTTCTGGAAAACAATATAAGAGAGCAGGCCTCTGGCTTCTCTTGAGCGACTGGAAATTCTGACCAGACTAGGCCCGAGTTCCTACCATAAGAAGGACAGGCTGGGCCAGTTCCACAGTCCCCACCACTCCCTACTGCTCACTCCCAGCAGCCGGTTAACTCCGCAACTTGCCCAGCGCCCACAGGCTTTGGGTTCTGATCCCGCCTCCTGGGTACTTGATAAACTGGAGTCACAGTCAGCCAGGCTGGGGGCGGGCACAGAGCTCTCTCCATAAAGGTGTCCTGCCGGGCTGACCAGCAACCCCTGAACGACAGATGAACAGGTGACAGCTTCGCTGTCGAGAGAGGGCTAAGGGACCACCTGGCTGATAGCAGCCAGGCAGCCTCGACTGCCTGCCTCACTAGCCTTTTATTGTAGCAGCAGCTGGAGATAAAGTTTATCTTTTAGACACAACCAGTGGGGTAAGTAATCTTGGGAGGACACAGGTGTTAACACTGTCCTCTAGGCAAGGGCATCCGGGGATTAAGCATAAGGATTCCAGTAAAACCCGGGGTCTGCACGAGCACAGACTTGTTTGGAAAGGTCAAGGGATAATTAGGGGCGCTCCCCTAAGTCTCCCTAAGTCGGAATACCCATAAACAGGGCAGGCGGCCTTCCGCACACTCCCCCTCTCAGACTGTCCTCCTTACAACTCTCCAGCCGAGTCTCCTGTGGTCCCCAACAGTTTCCTGAGTGAATGTACCGGGAAGCGAAGCAGACAACACGGGCCGGCGCTCCATCAGCTCCACTTCTCCCGTTCAAAGCCACTCGGCCCCTCAGGACACCCTCAAAGCCCAGCCTCGGACACGGGCCCCATCGCAAGGACCCGCACAGCGAGCAGCCTCCCGGGTGTGCAGCACCGTCTGACGGCACAAGTCACTTGGCCTTGCCGAGCCTCAGTTTCTCCTGCTCCAAACGGGCTGAGCAGAGGGCAGTGGAGGATTAAATGAGATGCTACTTGCAAAGCACATAGGATCACGCCTGGCCCAAGACAAACTTGGTTATTATGGCTCCTCACCAAGAACCGTGCCGACAAGCGGGCCGGGAGGTGAGCACCTTACCTGCGGGCACCTGGGTGGCTCCCCGCTGCAGCAGCAGCTCCCCGCACTCCTCGCCGACGTGGCTGTTATTCTTCAGGAGCCTGGGGAGACGGAGGGCGCTGGGTGCTGTGGGTCAGGAGGGGCCGATGGGCAGGAGAGGGCAGGGAAAGGGAGGCCACCCCGCCAGGGCGCAGGCGGGTGGAGGGGCTGTCACATCCTTGGGGGCGGGGTGTTTCCACGGAGCCCTGCCCACCAGGCACGGACAGGTGCTGGAGGCCCAGGTGTGACAGCCAGCGTGCTCACCCCCGACCTGCGGTTACCCGCAGCGCAGGGGGTCGGGACAGGCCTCAGAGGAAGTGCCACCTGGCTGAGGCCCAGAGGAAGGCGGTGAGCCAGGGCCCGGGACAGGCCTGGGGAGGGGCCCAGAGGGAGCAAAGGTGCTGACGGAGTGTGCCAGGGGAGCAGGGGCGTCGCTGCACAGGGGAGAGTGAGGCAGATGCAGCTGCAATGGTGCCAGGGAGCCTGAGGCCCAGGTGGGCACAGAGAGAAGCAGGCTTGGTGTGGACTTGCCACCCAAGCTCCTTCCTCCGGCCCCGTGACTGGCTCCTCCCATGTCCTCCCACCGTCTCCCCCAGCCCGCCCCGCCCATGGCACCCACCTCTGCAGCATCTCCTCCGGGCTGAGCGCGCGCGGGGGCTCCTGGGCGGCCTGCTCCACCAGCAGCGTGTGCTCTATCACCTTCCGCTTGTAGGTCAGCAGGTTCTCCAGTTCCTAAATATTCGTGGTTCTCTGGGCAGCGCCCCCCATGCAGACAAGGGCCCGCCCCTCCCTCAGCCCAGGCTCTGCCCTCAGCAGCCCCTGGCCATGCCTTCTGACCCAGTGCGGGTTAACTGGGATCGGGCCTGCTAGTTAACCCTTGACCCAGAGCAGGCTGCCTGCCTGGCCACAGCTGGCCCAGCCCAGCCTGTGCTGGGGACGGCCGGAGGCTCAGCTTGGATGACAGCTGGAGGGGCAGCTTGGACGATGGAGGGGAACATGTCCGGCAAAGTCAGGGACCACCTGGTGGTTGGAATGATGCTTCAACCAGAATCCACCTGGTTAACTAATGCTGTCACCCGAATGGTGGCGTGGAGACTGGCGGCGTGCAGCTCAGGGGTTTCCAGCTTGCCCCTGAGTGTACCCCTTTCCATCCTACTCACCCAGGGAAGAGGCTGGAGTGGGGGGGGTGGGGGGACGGAGCGCGCAACACTCTGCTGAGAGCACAGGGAGGACCAAGCAGTCACCAGCCCCGGGCACTGTGTTTGTCAACTCAGCGGTGAAGCCGCCGATGAAAAAGCCAGAGTGGCAGCCACCAACCATCTCATCGGACCCGCGGATGATGCACCGAGCTCACTGCGCACTTGCTAAGCCGGGACGGGCACGTGGCGACAAAAAACACCCAGGGCTGCTGCGCCATGTTACCCGGCACACAGGCCCTTGGCTGAGCGTGAGCAGAGCTTCCTCGCCCACCCGCTCCTGCTCTGTCCCACCGCCTGGCACTTCCGGGCTGACCTGGCATTTGCAGATCCCTCCCCACCCCAAGCAGTGTAGCAGCATAGCTCTGTCCTGTGTGTGTGTGTGTGTGTGTGTGTGTGTGTGTTTGAGAGGGGGGGGGAGGGAGGGAGGCGGACTCCTCTTGTCTACCCTCTGCCCCTCCCCCCACCTCCCTGCTACCCACCAGAGGAGACAGTGCCCAGGGCCCCACCTGGGACCTGGGTCTCCCCAGGGACAGCCCCATTCTTACATTAGAGTCCAGCACAAAAGGGGATGAGTCCAGCAAGATAAGCTTATCCACCATCTCGGGGAACATACAGGAAAACTAGGGTGCGACACAAAAAGGGGAGAATGAAGAGGAGAGGCGCTTGAAGGGAAAGGGACTCAAACTTTTCCCTGGTGTTTCCTGAAACACCTCTCAGGCTGGGGCAAGGGTGCTGACCGAGAGGCCGGAACAAGACTCTCTATCCCTCAGGGCACCTTCCTCTCCCCTGCCCACCCCGTCCGCACCCAGCACCCAGCTCCGAAGCTCAGGGTGGCTGCGTTCGGGGCTCTGTCTGCCACAGCGATTACTGCTGGGAGCTACCAAGCCGCTGGCACAGCTAATGAAACGCTGACCCGAAACTCCTGTGCCAGGTAACTTCCTCCTCCTGCTCTCCCACCCCACCCCCACTTGGAGGAGCACCCACGGTGGCCAGAGGTGATCACTGCAAAGCCTTCTACTCACCATTCCACCCACAGTGCCACCTACGAGACAAAACAGCAGTGGCTGAAGCTCCCCAGCCATCAAAACCTACCAGACTTCCTCCCAGCTCCTCTCTCACCAGTGATGGGGCTCCTGCCAAACTTGGGGCTCCCTCCCTGGGGCCAGATGGCCCCTCATCAGACCTGACCACTCAGGGGGCCGTATTTCCTCATCAAATTGGGAGACAACTGCCCGGCCGGTGTGGCTCAGTGGTTGGGTTTGACCTATGAACCAGGAGGTCACGGTTCGATTCCCGGTCAGGGCACATGCCTGGTTTGTGGGCTCGATCCCCAGTGTGGGGCGTCCAGGAGGCAGCCGATCAATGATTCTCTCTCATCAATGTTTCAACTCTCTATCCCTCTCCCTTCCTCTCTGTAAAAAAAATCAATAAAATATATTTTAAAAAAAAATTGGGAGACAACTACCTACTGGGCCATAGGTGCCTCAAGGGAGTTACCTGAGCCCAGAAGCCTCAGTGTCCAAAGGTCAATGTCGAATGAACCCCTTCATTTTCCTTAAAGTTCCCAGAAGTGCAGGGGAAAGGGACCTGAGTACCAACCCCCCCCCCCTCGCAGCCCCCCCTCCTCCAGCCGGAGCCCCCACGGCCCAGTGTACTCACCAAAACTGTGGCCCATGATGGAGAAGCGATCCCACTTCAAGGCTGAAAGCACAGAGCCAGGGCTGGGGTCCAGCCTTCCCCACCTCTGTCCCAGCATCTGGGGCGCGCCCCTCAGGGGCGGACCCCGCAGGAGGGAGTGGGCCCTCATGCCGGCCTCCTCCAGCTTCCCTGTCACCCAGGGATTCAGGGCAGAGCTGGGGCCTGACGCAGGTCACCCCCAGGCCAGCCTTGCTTCCCGGCTACCACACTCACTCCCACCGTGAGAGGGGGTGCCCCGCTCCCCAACACTCTGCCTCTTACTCACCTGCCGAGACTCTCCGGATCTCACCCACGAAGTTCTGATAGTAATAGGGAAGGCCTGGGCTGTAGTGGGACGAGAGCCCGTGGCCCCCGAAATCCATGGCCACGTAGTAAAAGTCTGAGGCCGAGGGAAGAGGGAGGAGAGGTGTCGGACTGGCCTCTCCCCTCTCACTCCCCACAGCCCTGCCCCTCGCCCTGGCCTTCCTCCCGCCCAGCCCACCTCTTGGGAGGAGAGGGATGAGTCTGTCGAAGGAGTTGGCATTGTCCAGCCAGCCGTGCAGGCAGAGAATGGGGGAGCCCTTCTGGGAGCCCCAGGCTTTGGCGGCGATGTGGCCCCAGGGCACAGCCAACTTCAGCTCCGAGAACAGACCTGAAAGCCATCGGCTCAGTCCTGGAGCCGCACTCCGGAGCCTTGGTCTGGGCCCAGCCCCTCACCCCCACTGTGCAGGGCATCAGCGACACCCAGGATTCCTGTGCTGCCCCCACGGTGACGGGGAGAGACCCGGAGGTGGGCCTGGGGATCCCCAGGGGAGGGGAAGAGAAACTGGGTCCACTGAGTGAGGAACACCTTGGAAGGGCTTCACCACAGAACTTTCCAGAATAGTCTGGGGCTTGGCTAGCTCTGGGCTCTGCCACTTGCTGGCCGTGCAACCGTGGGCAAAGTTATGAAAACCCAGCCTCGGTTCATTTTCTGTAAACTGGAGTAAACAGTAATAATAATAATAATAATAATAATAATAGCCAACATTCTCCGAGTCTTTGCTGAGGGTGAGATGCAGTGGCCCATCTCCCACATCTTCACAGTAAGTTATGCATCCATCCGTTCAGCTGGTTCTTGATGTTAAGCACCCCGCTCCGCAGACCGGGAAACTGAGGCATGGGGTGCAGTACAGGCCCGAGGTCACAGGGAGGGAGAGCTGGAGCCGGCTCAGCCCCGGACCCGCTCTGACCCCGCCCCACGCTGCCGCCGGCGGTCGGGGCTGCCTGCTCCGCCGCCCGGAGCGGCCCCTCTACCCTGCTGCCCTCCCCACGGGGTTGGGGACCTGCACCCCTAAACTCCCGGGAGCTTAACTTCCTCCCTGGGACTCCCGTGTCCCACCCACCACCCTGCCGGCCCGGCTCGGAGACGCGACGTGAGGGAGGGCGGCGTGGCCGGCGAACCCTTCCGTCCTGCCCCCCGCGGGCCCTGAGAGTGGGCGGGCGGGTGGCAGCGCGCGGGTGGCCTCCCCCTCCCGCTCGGGTCTAAGGGTCCCTGGACAGGGGTCTTCACCCATAGCGCCCGTGATCGCGCGGCGGCCGTCGCTGTCCTCCTGGAGGTCGCTCCCAAGAGCACGGACGCCTTTTCGGGCCCTACCGGCCCCGCCCCGCCCCGCCCCGCCCAGGCCCCGCCTCCAGGTCCCGCCCCGCCCCGCTTCCAGGCCCCGCCCCCCGCCCCGGCCCCGCCTCCAGTCCTGGCCCCGCCGCACCGCCCCGCCCCCGGACAAGCCCCGCCTAGTCCCCGCCTCCCCGCCCCGCCCCGCCCCGCCCCCGGACAAGCCCCGCCTCCTGGCCCCGCCCCGCCCCGCGGCCGGAGGACCCTCCTGGGACGCAGCCCGAGCTCGCTGGCCTGTCCCGGCAGCGCCTGCCCTCGGGGGGCACCGCGTGCGGTAGGAAAGTGCGCTCGTCGCGGGGAGGCCGTGAGCCGGGCGGCTGGAGAGCCCGGGATTGTGGCCCCACGGCCCCCAGAACTCCGGGCTCCGTCCGGGCCGTGTCGCGGGAGCGGAGAAGGCTGTGCTTGGCACGTGGGTGAGGGGACCCGTTCCCGGGCTGTGCCCATGGCCGCCGGCCCCGCGGGGACCTGGAGCTGCAGCTGGGGAAGCAGCCGCGGGGATCTGGGCAACCCCTGGGCCCTCATCGGCCTGCACTGAGGGCTGAGTGTGGGGTGACTTTTGTTTAACGTCCGCCGGGGCTGCACCGCGTTCCCGCCGCGGCCTGGGCCCAGCAGTCAGCACCTGGCAAGAACCAGCCTTCGTATTGGTGTACGGCTGAACGGCGGAGGCATCCCAGTAAAATGAGGGCATGGAGGACTCCCCCACCCCCACGAGGAAGGATTATAGACAATGAGGTTGGGCCCGAAAAGGATCTAGAGCAGTGGTCCCCAACCTCTTTTGGCCACGCCCCACCTAAGCATCTCTAAGTCCTGATGCACCCCCCTCCCTGTGACATGGAATTCTTATTATTCAGAAAATGACTCCTATGCACGTGGTCGGAGCCTGAAAGGTCATTAACTTGATCTAAATAAGCTTCCATAGAACATGGCATCCATGAAAGAGAAAAATAAAAGAACGAAAGGACAGTTGACATACTGAGGAAGAAATCACTAAGAAATTGTTAAAAATAATAATATGGAGTGATATGAAAAAATAGCAAATAAAATTTCAAAACATAATAGAGTAGCGGCCGCCAACCTTTCGGACCTCACGGACCACCAGTGGTCTGTGGACCACCTGTTGGCGACCGCTGTAGTAGAGAACTGAAATGCATAAATACGTCACAATATATTTATACACTGTATATGAGGCTCCTACGAACCATAGGAAATGCACAAAATTCGCTGTCAATAACTTATTCTCGAATTACCCCCCCTTAAAAATCAAGTTGCCCCCCTGTGGGGCTTGTGCCCCACATTGGGAACCACTGACCTAGAACCCCAAGTGATGAAGGAGACGTTTGGGGTACTAAATGCTGTAATGAAGGCCCTAAAGTGCGCCCTTTGCGTCTCTGACAGTGGCAAGTCTAGGACAAATAAGGAAAAGTACTTCCTGTTCAGTCACGTTTGCTAATTGGAAGGCCTGGGAGTGAATCCATGTGGCCCCTCAGGGGGTCCCAGTCCAGCAGAGCCCCTAACTGGTGAACCAGAATCCAGCAGGCTGAGGGCTGGGGAGAGAGCTATGAATTCTCCCTGCGGCTGGGGCAGGGTCAGATCCTGAACACAGGACAAGGGGCTGGGAGGTTGTGCCAGGGGAGCCAGAATGTGGGGGAGGGGCTGCGTGTGGGGCTGAGTTTGGACTTTATTTTGAGGGGGTGGTCTGGGGAGGCTTGGCAAGGCCATTTCTATGAGGGGTTCATGCACAATGGTGTCCATTAGTTCCAGTATTGTTTTGGGTATCACAGGCCCTGGGGTGACAGAGCAATGGGGTGACTCCAGTGAAAAGGCTCTCTCTTCTGCTGCCCTGGGGACCCACTGCCACACCTTCATGGATCACATGTATACCTGGCAGCAGGCTCCAGCCTGACCTCTGGGTGGGGGCCTCTGGGCCGGGCCAGGAGGCAGGCCAAGGGGGGCCAGGTAGCACTTTTTTTTTTTTTTTTTTTTTTAGCAGAGCACAGTAAATTTATTAAAGCGATAGTATGCACTTAAGAAGTGAGAGCAGCCCTAGCTGGTTTAACTCAGTGGATAGAGCGTCAGCCTGCGGACTGAAAGGCCCTGGGTTCAATTTTGATCAAGGGCATATGCCCTGGTTGCAGCTCGATTCCCAGTAGGGGGCGTGCAGGAGGCAGCTGATCAATGATTCTCTCATCATTGATGTTTCTCTCTCCCTCTCTGAAATCAATAAAAAAATATATTTTTAAAAAAAGAAGTGAGAACAAATGACCTTGGAGAATGAGATGTGCCGATGCAGTGTACATGGAAGATTTTTTTAAAAATGTTTTTGTTGATTTCAGAGAGGGAGGGAGAGAGAGAAATAGAAACATCAATGATGAGAGAGAATCATTGATTGGCCACCTCCTGCACGCCCCCTACTGGGGATCAAGCCTGCAACCCGGGCACGTGCCCTTAATTGGAATCGAACTCGGGACCCTTCAGTCCACAGGCCATCGCTCTATCCACTGAGCCAAACCGGCTAGGGCTCCTTTGTCTGGTTTTAATTGGGTTGTTAGTGTTTTGCGGTTGGGCTTGTGTTTAGGAGAGGAACTTGGAAAGAAGGCGCTGTGGTACGACCATCATCGCCCCTGCAGCCCAAGTGGTAGGAAAACATCGGATGTGCAGAGGGCAGGATGGACGAAACAGGCTGCCCTCACCGAGCACAGTGGGTGCCCCGTGCGCCCCCCAGAATCCTGCCAGGACTGAGGCGCCATTCCTGCAGCTGCCGGCGAGTGTCTCTGTGGCGGCCCTCAGCTGGGCTCTTGCCTGAGACTTGCCCATTCACTGAGGGCAGCCCACGGCCATTAGGTGTCCTCCTCGCAGGGGTGCCAAGGGCTGCCCCCTTACATTGGTTCAACCCTGCAGGACCACCCCAGCTCCCAGCTCCCTGCGGAACTGGCTAAGGTTCCCAGTTCACCTCCTGCCCCTCCGGCTTCTCTCCCTCCTTCCCGATTGGCCCCTCATCGCTGCCCAGTGAGCGGTGAGCAGGCGCATCTCAGGGACTCCTTTCCGGTTTCCCGGGGAACCCAACCCGAAACGGGAGGCTACGGTTCGAGGGGGCCGGTGGCCTAACCACTGTGGTTGCTCTGGCGGTGCCGGTAACTGCACCAGTACGCACCCCTCCTTCCCTGGGGCCTGCACCAGGCCCGCGAAACTACTATTTGCTAAATGAAACGCAGTAGTAACCACTGCGGCCTCAGGTGTGCAGGGCAGGTGTGAGCGACCGCGGGAGGGAGGCTAAGTTTGGCCTTGGCACCACGTCTTTACTGGGGTTCTCCCCCACGCAGCCCCCCACGGCCCTGGGGACCGGATGTGAGGTGCTCCGTCCAGCTCGGCTGCACCCCTCCATCGGACGGAGCGTCTACCAGCGCTGGGCTCCGTCCCCTCATCCTTCTCGCCATCACCTTGTCCGGGCCTGGGTCCCCTCCGCCGGCTGCGCGGTAGCCAAGCTCCTCCGCCGGGCTCCTGTTCTCCATTCTCTTCCTATTGTATTGAATGTATTGGGGTGACGCTGGTTAATACAGTTATATAGGTTCCAGAACACACCGTCTGTGTGTTGTGCCGTGTGTTCACCACCCCAGAGGCGCCTGTTTCTTGTCTCAAGGAATTCCCGCAGGTGGAACGGCGGCGCCGGCCCCTCTGGAGCCTGGAAAAGTCTCCAGCCGAAGGCGCAGGCGCTCAGAGGCCCTCGGACGGGCTCCAGGGAAGACCTCATCCAAGCCCCCAGCGCTGCCGCTGCGGACACCGGTGGGCGCTCTATCCCATCCCCGGGCCGGGGACGGGGGCGGGGGCGGAAACGCTGCCCACGGGCTGCGGGTGGATTCAATCCCACGCGATCCTCCCGCCCTTCACCCTTCGGATGGATTCATGGCGTTGGTTTGCGGCCAGGTGCGCAAGGGGGCGCGGGAAAGGCGGGGTGCGCGCGGGCACTGGGGCGGGGAGGAGGGGGGTCCGCCGGAGATCCCGCACGCGCTTGGGGGCCGCGGTGGGGGTGGGGCGCGGGGTGGGAGTGGAGGCAAGGCGAGAGAGTGCAGGCGGCACGCGCCCGGGGAGGCAACAGAAGCTGTGCGCGTCCTCCGTGTGTTGTAGGCGGCCGTGTGTGTGTGTGTGTGTGTGTGTGTGTGTGTGTGTGTGTGTGTGTGTGTGTGTGTAGGCGTCCTCACTGCGCCCCAATCCCGGTCTCCCTCCTCCTGAACCCCTGCGGCGGGGGGTGGGGAGGTGCGTCTCCATCCCGGTCGAGGCACGTGCGACTTGTTTTAGCGAAAGAGCTTCCAGACGTGAGCCCGGCGGGCGGCGTCTGTGGGAGGCTTTGGGGGGGGGGGGGGGGGGAGGAGTTGGAGGAAAGCCCGCCTTCCCGCAAACCCCGAATTCGGCCTCTTGTGAGCGGCTCGGGCGGCCAGGCGGTGGGCCGGGTGCGAGGATGGAGGCGGCGCTGCGGAGTTTAAAGTGAATGCGAGCAAAAAGGGGACCGACGCGGCGAGGGACGCACGGGATCCCAAGGGGGCCGCACCTCCCATTCACGGGCGGCGGGACCTCGGGCGCCGGCGGCCCCGGGAAGGCGGCAGCGCCCCCTGTCGGCGCCTCTCCCGGCTGCAGCCCTGGCCGCGGTCCTCCCGGAGGCTGCCATTGGGGACCCTGGCCCGCCGCCACCAGAGCATCTTCCGAGGCGCGCTGTCCTTTGCACTTCGGCTGCTCCTGGTTTGAATGAAAGAGAAAGGGACAGGAAGCCCCCCCCCCCCTTGTGTGAGAAAATGGAGAGACATGAACAGACACTTGGGTGGCGGTTTCCAAACGTTTTTGGTTCAAGGACCATTTCAGGGTCAAAAATTCTAAAGAACGTCTCTCCTCTCTCCACCTTGCAAAGTCTCAAGGCGCTTCCTTGTCCGCAGGATCGGATTACAAAGCGTTAAATAGAAAACTGCAAGAAGCTGCTTCCTGAACATCTAGACGTGCTACCCTAGTCCCTGACCCCGCACCCTGCTTGCTTTCTCCACTCACCCCAGTTTGCAGTTGTTCTGTTTGCCTGTGGCTGTCTTTCCACTGGCCTGTCAGCGCCACTGACTTGATTCCCGGCCACTGACCCTCTCTCTGCCTCAGTGTCCACATCTCTGGGCCTGTGCAGAGCTGGCTCTCAGCAAGGGGGTGTTGGGGGCAGGAGCCCCCCAGCAGCTATGGCAGCGCCCGCATTTGGTTTTCTGGCGTCTCTGCACCCCAGGGCCCACAGGAGTGGGTCAGTATTCTCCAGTGCGCATGGAGTCTACACGGTGCTGCGTGTCTCACCCGGACTGACATTTGGTGCAGATATTTTTTGACCAGCCACCAAATCCTTCCCAGGAATGTTCTGGAATCAGGTGTGCAATGAGAAGTGGCAGCGTCAGACCCGACCCTGGCTGGGCTCTGCTGGGCCTCGCTGAGCCGCTCTGGACCCAGCACCGTGTCCTCATTGATGGTGGGGCACAGCATTCCTTCCCTCATGAGGAATTGTTCGGTATATGGAGGTTGAGTGAGATAAACATGGTTATTGAGCACTTGCTGTGTCCAGCACGCTTCTGGGACCGTGTATTGAATCATTGAATCAATGAGGTAATGCCAGAAGGGGGCCTGGCTCGGTGTCTGGCATAAAACAAATGTTAGATGAAAATAGCTTTTTAAATTGTTTTCAATATATTTTTTATTGATTTCAGAGACGAAGGGAGAGGAAGAGAGAGTTAGAAACATCAATGATGAGAGAGAATCATTGATCGGCTGCCTCCTGCACGCGCCACACTGAGGATCAGGCCTGCAACCTGGGCATATGCCCTGTCTGGGGATTGAACGGTGACCCTGGTTCATAGGTCAACGCTCAACCACTGAGCCAACCAGCCAGGCTGCTGTATACTTTTAAAATACAAATCAGCGTAGGATGAAGGGAAAGAGGCCCAACTGAGAACTGAAAGTACCATCCGCTCAGTTCCAGCTTATACCAAATTCATAAATGATGGCTTGATTTTCTGTGAAGCCCTAATGAATATATTCATGATTTTCTCTCTCTGAATGCCATTAACATTTCCGTGTGAACCAGACATTAATTTTTTAATTTTACCTTTTCTCTCCTTTGGCAGCAGTTTCTCCTGGCTTTGATCATGCCTGACAGCTGCCCTGGGTATCTCTGGCCGGACCCTCTCCCCTGAGCACCCCCGTGTGCCCGGCTTGCACATCCATCTCGGCTGTCCCCTCCACACATCCCGTCATGCCTGCAGGCCTACTGCCTCTCAGGGATTGCACCCCTCCCCGGCCCCCACCACTCAGGCCCAAATCCTTACACTCATCCTTCTCCTCTCTCCCCCCAGCCACAGTCTGTCCTGAGATGCCATTGGCTCCGCATTAAAATAGATGCAGACTCCGTCCACATCTGCCACTTCTATTTTTTTTAATATATTTTATTGATTTTTTACAGAGAGGAAGGGAGAGGGATAGAGAGTTAGAAACATCGATGAGAGAGAAACATCGATCAGCTGCCTTCTGCACAACTCCCACTGGGGATGTGCCTGCAACCAAGGAACATGCCCTCGACCAGAATCGAACCTGGGACCCTTCAGTCCACAGGCCGACACTCTGTCCACTGAGCCAAACTGGTTAGGGCCTGCCACTTCGATTGCTGCCTGCCAGCTGGAGCCGCCCGTGTCTCTCATCTGGAATACTGCCACCACACCTCCACCTGCTCCTCCTTTTCTATTGATTGATTGATTGATTTGACAGAGGGAAAGATGGATTTGTTTTTCCACTTATGGTATTTATACATTCATTGGTTGCTTCTGATTCTCGCCACCAGGCCCAGTGCCTCTAGGAGCTCACCTGCTGACCTTGACCTTGCACTTCGCCCTCCAGCCACATCGGCCTTTTCATTATTGTTATTTTTGTGATCCTCACCCGAGGATATTTTTCCCATTGCTTTTTAGGGGGAGTAGGAAGGAGGGGGATGGGAGAGAGAGAAACCTTGATATGAGAAAGACACATCGATTGATTGCCTTACACACCAACCCAGACTGGGGGCTGGGTACATGCCCTTGACTGGGAATTGAACCTGCGACCCTTCTGTGCCACACAACCATTGAATGACACTGGCCTTTTATTTTTTAAATATTTTCTTATTGATTTCAGAGAGGAAGGGAGAGAAACAGAGAGAGAGAAACACCAATGATGAGAGAGAATCATTGATCAGCTGCCTCCTGCACACCCCACATTGGGGATCGAGCCCGCAACCCCGGCATGTGCCCTGACCGGGAATTGAACCGTGACCTGCTGGTTCATAAGTCAATGCTCAATCACTGAGCCACCCTGGCCGGGGCCACACCCCTCTTTTAAATGCACCCAGCATGTTCTGTCCTGTGCCCTTACACAGCAGCCGCTGGACCCCGCGGGCGCTTGTCCCTCCTCGCTGCCCACGTGACCAGCTCTACCACCTCCTCCACGTCTTTTCTAAATGCCACCTCCTCACCAGGTCTGCCCGGACCACCTGCCTTAGAATCGTCTCTGCCCCAGGCATGCGGATCCCCCCTTCCTCTGTGTTCTCAGGGTAACAGACTGCTCTCCGGCCTGTTCTTGGCTCTTTGTCTCCCTCTGTGGGAATGGAAGCTCAGACGGGCAGGGGTCTTCTCGGGTTGGGGTTTTGTGCCCACTGCATCCCAAGCACCGGCCCCTAGCAGGCCCTTTGTAAACTGAGCGAGCAAATGAATGAATGCTCGCAGCCCATCACCCCGGGCGCTGCCAGCCTGCCAACCGCGCTAGCTTCCTCCTGGGATCAGGCCTTGGTTTCTTGGAATTCTCCTCAGAATGCTTCTGTGTGGGGAGGAGGCAGGGACTTCGGTCTTGAAAAAGAAGGTGCTTTATTATTCTAAACGTTTCGGTTATTGGAATGAATGAATCCAGAGTTCTGAAAGGCTGCACGAAGTGACAGCCCTCCAGGATCGGGGAGGGGAGCAGGCGCATTTCTGATCCGGGTCCCACGCCCTTCAGACCGCCCACGGCCGACGTGGAGTTGCGTGTGCTGTGCCCACGTGCGTGTTTGTGGAGACCGTTCCAGAGCCCTCACTGGAGTCTCGCAGGACCGGTGACCCACACGAGGTTAGGAGCCCCTGGCTCGGGGCAGCCCCAAGTGCTTCTGCGGCCTCCTGCCGCCTTGCGCCCCATGGGAGTCGCCGATGGCCCTTTCTGCCTCCGGTTCCCCGCTGTGAGATGGTGCCGGATGGGGTGCAGGGGTGTGTGTTCAGGCTCAGGAGCTGGATGGCCCAGGTTTGAACCCTGGTCCATCGCGTGTCTGCTGTGTGACTCTGGGCGAATTACTTCACCTCTCTGAGCCTTGGTTCCTTCATCACAGAGTGGGGATGAGTTGTGCTGAACAAGTTTTCTTTTTTTCTTTATCTTCACAGTTTTTGTGATGAACAAGTTAACTCACCTAAAGGCTGAGCTGTCACATGGCACGTGGTAAGTGCGAATATGCCACTGGGATATGATATTGCGGCAAAATATCCTGCAGGAAAGACTTGCCTTTCAACTTGAAAGGTAATTGACTGTCGCTTTACAGCATGAGTGTGAAGGGCCTATTCAGAACGGGCAGGCCTCAGTTCTGGAAACTTTAACCTTAATCTCCCTTTACCGCGGTTGTAACCCTTGGAGTTTAGACTTCAGTGCCTTTCTGACTCATGAGATTTGGTTCCTGGAAGGCTTTTAGAAATCGGGCAGACGTGCCCAGCGGGAGTGGCTCAGTTGGTTGAGCATTGTCCTGTGCACCAAAAGGTTGCCGGTTCGGTCCCCAGTCAGAGCATGTATGGGAGGCAACCAGTTGATGTTTCTCTCTCACATCAATGTTTCTCTCCCCCTCCCTTTCTCTCCCTCTCCCTGTCTTTGGGTGAGGATTTAAAAAAATTAGGTAGAAGTATGTGTAAAATATGTACAGGCAGCCCTCGCGTTACGTCAGACTCGAGGTTACGTCGCCATCTCCCATTTATTTATATAAAAAAAAAGTTCCGTCATTTTGACGTGTGTACATATGTGCTTTATGTTTTTTATTATTTATTTACCACAAGTAAAGGTCAGGAATTGTTATCTTTCTTTTAAATTCTTGTACTGTTTCCCTTCATTACCGCTGTGTCTGTGCTCCATGTGGGTGACGTAGGTGCTTATGTAGGCGGGTTCCGACTCACGGCGAAAATCGCGTTAGGTCGCGCGCCGTGGGAACGGATCTCCGACGTCACCCGAGGACGTACTGTACAACAACAAAACACGTCCTCAGCGGAGTGGACAGTGTACTCTATACCCTCGTCAGTGATCTTTAGATCTCTAGAATATTTACTTGGGCATGTCATTCACCAAGAAAAGCCTTTGGAACTTCCCTTAAAAAGAACTCAGAGGTAGTCAGAGCCACACACAAAGCCATTCATTTGTAGCCACATTTGAGATTTGTTTTGTTCTGGGTCCTAAATGGTAGGACTTATTTTGATCAACATCCTTACTAATCAGGCTGGTTGCAATCACGTTCGCGTATTCCCAGAAATTCAGCTCACCTCTGAAAGCTGAAAGCTCGCCAGTGCTGAGGACAGTAAAAAGTGTGGCCTAAGTGCCTGCATTTACCAAAACCCCTCCCATGGCCCACTTTAAAATGAGCACACATTTCCGGGGTCTAAATGATGCTCCAGTAATTATTTAAAGAAAAGGTAAAGACCTTCTGAAATGAGGGCCCCTGTGCTCTGAACGCAACCCCCCAAATCCGGCCCGCGGCGTTGCTGCTGAGTCAGCGCGGGCGCGGGCTAGGAGCGGGTCGGCCGTGTGCGGGGTAGCGTGGCCCACCCGCCGTCACTGTGGGTGTGCGGCGGTGGCGGAGCCCCGGTGTGTCCACTCCACTGTGAGCCTGGCCATGCCACCCCCAACCCCCTGACTCCCCCCCCAAACCCCAGGTCCCCAGATCTGAGATACCAAGGCCTCGTGCTAAGGCCGCTTCCTCCCGGACCTGCCGTCAGCGCCCGGTGCGGTGCCATCGGCACCATCAGCCTCCAGAGTTCCTTCCAAAGGCGCTACTTCTGGCTTAAGAGCTGACCTCCGACTGACTGGGTGACGACGTTTCTGGAAAAGGCTGTGGAAGCCACTCAGAACAGCTCTGTCCGCGGCCTGGGGGCCTGGGTGAGCACCGTGCCTGCGGTGGGCCCCTGCGTGCGCGGCGCACCTGCAGGAGACCGCGGCTCGGACGTGGGGGCTGATGCTGGGAGCCACTTGAAAGCTGGGAAGACCTAAAGCGTAGGGACCCACCCCTGAGCCAGGCGAAGCTGGCTGTGGTTGTGTTGTGCCCAGATTTCAAAGTTCCCAAGACCCCCAGGGAGCCAGTCAGTCCGATGCAAAAGCAAAGAGTCCTTTATTATGCAAGCCGGCCTGCGCTCCCCGTTCACCAGACCCACCGACACAGCGGAAAGTCCAGCGGCCGAGAGAGAGAGGCCTGATGGGACAGGGGGTTTTAAAGGGGGGTGGAGTGAGGGCAGGAGAGGGCACTGTGGGCCCGGCTGATTGGCCAGGCGCGAGTCGGTACAGGATGTGGTCATAGTGATGGCGTGCACTTCCCTTGATCACCATTGGTTAATTCAGAGAAATCCTGGGTGTGGCTAGCAGCGGCTTCTTCCCGTGAGGAAGCACGTGGCCCCATCCCAAAATGGAGGACCCAAGGCAAGATGGAGGGTGCACATGGTCCTGTCCCAAGATGGAGACCCCAAGGCAAGATGGAGGGCGCAGTCCTTGTCTGGCTCCTGCTGCTGCCGCTCGAACTCGCCACAAGGCAGGATGGCCCCCCACATGGGGCCCGGCGGTCGGCCCACGCAGGCCCCGGTCCCCCCCGACTGGGCCCCGAGGGCCGCATGGACCCTCGGCCTCAGCGCGGGCAAGCGGGGAGCCGACCACGGGGGAAGGGAGGAAAGAGTGAGGCGGTGAGGCCTTCCGCCCCCATGACCTCCCCCGTGGTCGGACGCCGCCAGGCCCCCACCCCTCGGCCCGCCGCCGGCCACCGCGCAGCCGGTCCGGAGACTCGACCGCTCCGGGGAGGCCAGGCCCTACGGCGGGCGCGGAGGGATTTCAGAGCCAGGCGGTCAGACTCCTCCCCCCGCACCGCCCGGAGAGGCGGGCGGTGCGCCTTTCATTCCCCCCTTGTCTTGGAACTTCCGGCTCAATCATGAGACGGGCTGCAATTCTCTTCCACCAAAACTATCAACTGAACTATCCCTATAAGGCTAACAAATGGTCCGGTGGAAGTGAAAGAAACCATTTTAGATTTAATAACTTCTATTGAAATAGGATCTTTCTTCTTAGAATTCCTCCATGGTTATCATAAAAAAAACAAATCAAGATTTAGTATTATTTGCCTTGAAGAGGCTCAAGCATTCCTGTTTGTTAGGCTAGGTTTAAATTTAGAGTCTGTTGAACTAAGCCTCCGTTTTTCTGGGCACCATTTTCAGCTGGACCAAGTCTCTTCTGTTATTTGGTTCCTGGTCTGGGCTGGGCATGGGAAGCAAGAAGCAGCCACGGGGACAGGAGACCTTCCTCAGAAGGGGCGAGTGTTCAAGCCCGTGCACCATTGGGGGGGGGTGGGGATCTGTGCCCCACCTTTGTTGCACCCCAAGTTTTCTCCTACTGGCCCCCAGCTGTGCCTGTCTTAGGTCGTCCCACCCTGTGGGATCTTACCCGTCGTTGACTACCAGCTATCTCTGGGCCAAGTAGGGTGATGTGAGGTTCAGTTCTGTCTCCTTGATAGCCTATGTCCCTCTGGCCTCCATGCCCAGCAACTGCCTTGGGTTCCCCTCGCCTGCTGGCGGGGTCCCGGCATTGATCACATCTCTTGGGGAGTCCAGGTTTCGTCTACAGAGAGGCCCCAGCTTACGCCACTGGGCAAGAGACAGATCCACGGTACCAGCTTTTCATAAACCCAGCTTGAACGGAGAGCTCAGACAACAGCTGTAGACAATTGGGATCCTTTTGGCAATACAGAATGCTTAAGTGCCTTCTCAGGAGGGAATAAATCCCTTCACATATCGCCAGATTCTGGAGGAATTACATAAGGAGAAGAACATACTGATCTACTCTAAGATTTTCTGACTTTCCTTGCTACTTCCTTTTCATAGATTTAAAACAAAACAGTAACTGTTGGCATAAAACCTTCTTCCTATGCATAACTATCCCCCTAACCTTCTATTCTAAACAGGCTTCTTTTTTTTTTTTTTTTTTTTTAGCTTTACTACCCCTGACATGGGCATGGTGACTCAGGCCTGCAAGGCAGTATATAGGCTGCCAGCTGTTAGCTGTCTCTCAACAGAGTCCAAAACCTGATGGGCACCCTTTCCTGCCCAGTTGGGCACCTGCCCCCTTGCCAGCTAGACACCCTTTACTTTTGGGGCCACCCCACACAGCTCCCTTCCAGGACAGCCAACATACATTCGAAACCTGCAAAAGAATCAAAGGTTAATATAACATATCAATACAATGAAACATCATGGCTGCTTTAGGCAGCCGAATCTTCTGCTACTAAACATGTGACCCCATAAATTGTCCTTGTCTCTTTGGAGCCTTGTCCATGAAGATGCAGGCATTATCTAAGTGTATTATACAGTACTGTGGGGGCTCCTGGTGACAGGAGTGATCGCGAGCCATGTTACCGGCATCAGGCAGGTCGAGCACGCCGTAGCTTGAGCTTGAGCGGGTTGCATTGATCTCGATCGATGCTCCATTTGGTGATGAAGTCTTTCCGGGTCATGGATGGATCCGCTGACCGCACGTGAGTGTGGTGGACCCAGGTCGCGATGCCATCTACCTTGAGAGCGGTGGGGGTGGTCAGCACCACAGTGTAGGGACCTTTCCAACGTGGTTCTAGGGTCTCCCGGCGGTGCCTTCTGACGTAGACCCAATCTCCTGGTCTGTGCTGATGAGGAGTTGGGGTTGGGCTGGCTTCGTAGATGGCGCGGAGGCGTGGCCAAATGTCCTCATGTGCCTTCTGGAGCCCTCTCAAAGAAAGAGATAGTTCTTGATTTTCAAATTCAGCGAGAAGGTCAGCTTTAAGGTTAGGAATGATAGGGGGTGGCCTGCCAAACATGATTTCATAGGGAGTAAAGCCCAGGGTGTAAGGGGAGTTCCTTACCCGGTAAAGGGCATATGGTAGGAGAGCCACCCAGTCCCCACCAGTCTCCATGGTTAATTTGGTAAGGGTCTCTTTTAGAGTTCTGTTCATTCTTTCTACCTGACCTGAACTCTGGGGTCTATAAGCACAATGTAATTTCCAATTTGCCCCAATAGCCCTGGTTACTACCTGTGTTACCTGTGAAATAAAGGCTGGCCCGTTGTCGGACCCTATCATAGCAGGAAAACCATACCTGGGTAAGATGTCTTCGAGCAGCTTCTTGGCCACCGTCTGAGCTGTTTCATGCTTGGTTGGGTATGCCTCTACCCAGCCAGAGAAGGTATCTACAAATACTAAAAGATATTTATAACCATACTTCCCTGGTTTAATTTCAGTGAAGTCGACTTCCCATTGTGCTCCCGGTTTGGTGCCTCTGAGCCTGGTCCCTCTTTCATTTGATCCAGCTCTTGTGTTTGTGAGTTGACAGGTCTTGCAGGCAGATACAACCTGATCTATCTTGGTATCCTGCTGGTGAATCTTGATCCCAGCATGTCGAATTAAGTCCTTCATTTTCCGGGTCCCCAGGTGAGTAGACCGGTGCATATGTTCTAATACCGTGTCCCCGAGCCGGTCTGGTAGTATGAGTTCCCCTTCTGGTGTATGCCACCATCCCTTTATTTCATGGGCTCTGGGGAGCTTTCTGATGCGTTGCAATTCTTCCTGGGAGTACTTGGGCTGGTCTGGTAAGACTGGGTCCCCTGGGTCTGGGAGTTGTAAGGCCATGGTAGGGACCGAGGTAAGGGCTACTGCCTTCGCAGCCTGGTCAGCCTTTTGGTTACCTCTTGCTACCGGGTCATCAGCTTTCTGGTGCCCTTGGCAGTGGATTATGGCTAACTTGGCAGGAAGCCATAAGGCTGCAAGCAGATCGAGAATCTCTTGCTTATTTTTTATTGTCCGTCCCTCTGCCGTCAGCAGCCCTCTCTCCTGATAGATTGCTCCGTGGACATGAGCTGTAGCAAATGCATAACGGCTGTCTGTGTAAACGTTAAGCCGCTTTCCAGCCCCCAGCGTCAGTGCCTTAGTAAGGGCGATGAGTTCTGCTCGCTGGGCTGACGTCCCGGAGGGCAGGGCCTCCGCCCACACAGTGTCCGTTTCAGTGACCACCGCTGCACCCGCGTACCTGCACCCGTCCCGCACGAAGCTGCTCCCATCCGTGAACCAGGTGGCCTCTGCATCAGGGAGGGGCTGGTCGGTCAAGTCCTTCCGGAGTCCATGCACCTGCTCTAGGATTCCCGCACAGTCGTGTAGTGGGGCATCTAAGTCAGGGTCGGGCAGCAAAGTAGCGGGATTGAGGGCCGCACTGGGGTGGAACCGTACTCTTGGAGGGTTGAGTAGGAGGCTCTGGTAATGGGTTATACGAGCGTTACTCATCCATCTGTCAGGAGGCTGCTTCAGGACTCCCTCAATGGCATGTGGGGTTGTAATCCAGATTTCCTGCCCCAGGGTCAGTTTGTCGGCGTCTTTGACTAAGAGCGCTGTTGCCGCGATAATTCTCAGGCATGGTGGCCAGCCGGCAGCTACAGGATCTAACTTCTTGGACAAATAAGCCACTGGGCGGCTCCAGGGGCCTAAAGCTTGAGTCAAGACCCCTTTCGCTATCCCTTTGTGTTCATCCACAAAGAGGTGAAAGGGCTTTGTAATATCTGGCAGGCCCAGGGCTGGGGCACCTAGAAGGGCCTTCTTTAACTGCCTAAAGGCAGCTTCATCTTTCTCAGTCCAGTCAAACGCCTTTCCCTCTTTGGTAGCTTCATATAGGGGCCTGGCGATTTCGGCAAAACCCGGTATCCAGAGGCGGCAGTAGCCGGCCGATCCTAGGAATTCCCTTACTTCTCTTCGGGAGGTGGGAGTAGGGATTTTCAAAACAGTCTCTTTCCTGGCATCCGATAACCGCCGCTGCCCGCCCTCCAGGATGTATCCCAGGTAACTCACCCTTTCTCGACATAACTGAGCCTTCCTCGCGGATGCCCGGTACCCTAAGGCCCCCAGGGTGGCCAATAGATCTTGGGTCCCCCGCTCACAGTCCTTGGCTGTGTCTGCAGCAATCAAGATGTCATCTACGTACTGGAGGAGGGTGAGGTTGGGGTGTTCCCTTCTGTACTCACCCAGGTCCTCGTGCAGCGCCTCGTCGAAGATGGTGGGCGAGTTTTTGAACCCCTGGGGTAGGCGTGTCCAAGTCAGCTGTCCACTGAAGCCCTCCTCTGGGTCATGCCACTCAAAGGCGAACAGGGACTGACTTTGAGGTGCTAGGGGTAGACTGAAGAAGGCATCTTTCAGATCTAATACCGTGTACCAGACTTTAGAGGGTGCCAAGGAGCTCAAGAGAGTGTACGGGTTTGGGACTGTTGGGTGTATGTCCATAACTCTTTTATTTACTTCTCGGAGGTCCTGTACTGGCCTGTAGTCGTTTGTCTGGGGCTTTTTAACCGGCAGTAGGGGAGTGTTCCATGCAGACTGGCAGGGAACTAACACCCCCAAGCTCTTCAGTCTCCTGATATGAGGCTGAATCCCCTTCCGTGCCTCCTGAGGCATAGGGTACTGCTTGATTCTTACCGGACCTTCTCCTGGTTTTAGTTCTACTAGGACTGGGGCCCTGTGGGCGGCCAGCCCCACCCCTCCTGTCTCTGCCCATGCTGTTGGGAATTCTTGTAGCCATTTGTCCATACTGCCCTCCACCAGGGAAGTCTTCTGGTAGAGGCGATATTCATCCTCTAGCCTCATGGTCAGGACCTGAATGGGGCGGCCCTCCTCATCGGTGACCTGAGGCCCCCCTTGTCTGAAAGTTATTTGAGCTCCAATTTTGGTCAGTAGGTCCCGTCCTAATAGTGGGTAGGGGCATTCCGGTATTACCATGAAAGAGTGGGATACCTGGCCTGTTCCTAAATCTACTGTCCTTCGGGTAGTCCATGAATACTGGCTCATACCAGTTGCTCCTTGCACCCAGGACTTTTTATTCGCCAGTTTTCCTTGCGGGGTACGGAGGACCGAATGTTGTGCCCCGGTGTCAACAAGGAAGTTAACAGGAGTCCCCTCCACTCTGAGAGTTATCCTGGGCTCGGGGAGGGGGTCCGAACCCTGACTCCCCTAATCACTCAGTTCACCCAGCTCTAAGACCTTGACTCGGTCAGTCCTGTCTCCCTTCTCACCGGCCTTCTTCGGACACTCTCGAGCCCAGTGCCCTATGTCCATGCAAAACTTACATTGATTCTTCCGTAGCCCCCGCCTCCCCTCTTGGGTGGTCTGCTTACCTCTTCCTTTATTGCTTGCAAGCTGTCGGAAGCGACGGTCTCGCTCCTTGGGGAAGTCCATGGTCGTAGCCAGCAGGACCCTAGCCAGGTCCCGAGCTTGCCTACTGCTAGAGGCAGCCACGACGCGAGCTTGCCTGTCTTCTGGAGACTCTCGGTTATTGTACACCTTCTCTGCCACTGCCAGTAAATCCTGTAAACTCTTCTCTCCCAACCTATCTACTTTTTGTAGTTTCCTTTTAATATCCGCGGCCGACTGGTTTACAAAGCTTATGATCACAGCTGCCTTGTTTTCAGGAGCTTCTGGATTCATGGGGGTGTAGGTACGGTAAGCCTCCATGATCCGTTCTAAAAAGGCAGCTGGAGACTCATCCCTTTCCTGCTGAACATTCCCCACCTTGGCCAAATTAGTTGGCTTTCTAGCAGCCATTCTGAGACCTCTCATTAGGGTCTGACGATAGACCGAAAGCCTCTCCTTACCTTCTGCCGTGTTGAAATCCCATTCAGGCCTAGTTAAGGGAAAAGAGACATCTATCTGGACCTGGTTGGCAGTTGGGTTTCCATCCACGCCTGGAACCACTTTCCGGGCCTCATTGAGGATCCTTTCTCTCTCTTCCGTCGTGAACAGAACCTGTAAAAGCTGCTGACAGTCGTCCCATGTGGGCTGATGGGTGAAAAGAACAGAATCTAGCAAGTCAATAAGTCCCCCTGGTTTCTCAGAAAACTTGGGGTTTTGTGCCTTCCAGTTATAGAGATCGGATGTTGAAAAAGGCCAATAATGATACGGTTGGTTGCCATCCGCATCCGGGGGTCCAGCGGCCCGTAAGGGCAGGGTCTTGATAGTGGAGTCAGGTGCTGCAGCAGACAGTTCCCGCTGAGCCCTTTGCCG
The DNA here is from genome assembly GCF_963259705.1 of Myotis daubentonii. Classification (NCBI taxonomy): domain Eukaryota; kingdom Metazoa; phylum Chordata; class Mammalia; order Chiroptera; family Vespertilionidae; genus Myotis; species Myotis daubentonii. The sequence continues at coordinate 4,076,466 of NC_081841.1, forward strand.
GGTGAGAGGCGGGCCTCCTACCGAGGCCACTCCCGGAACTCCGCCCCCAGCCACTCCCAGAACTCCGCCCCCAGCCACTCCCAGAACTCCGCCCCCAGCCACTCCCAGAACTCCGCCCCCAGCCACTCCCGGCGTGGAAGGATCGTCCCTCCATGGGCTATATGGGGGAGGAAAGATTAGTTCTTCTTCAGTCCCCCCCTGCAGGATAGGGAGGGGAGGGGCCGAAGGCTGGGTGAGAGTCTTCCTTTTCTCCTCCTTTTCCGTTCTCTGCAAAGCAAGAATGGGCTTCGGCCCGGGAGGACGTGGAGGTAGGAAGGGCCTGAGCCAAGATGGCGGGTCTTCCACGAGGTCCTGCCAAGTAACAATGTAAGAAAGCTGACCAGGACGTCCCCCCCTAAGTCGGGAGACGACATCCCTGACTCGGCGGATGGTGGGGAGGTCAAAAGTCCCCTCCGGCGGCCACCCAACGTCCAAAGTTGGCCACTCCCTGGAACAAAAAGTCTGCCACCGGTCTTTCCGAACCTCTGCACTGAGGTCCCTGGCTCTTTCCCTTACCTCTCTGAAATGATCGACCATAATGCTTAAAGGGGTAGTGTGAGTCTGTCCCATAATGTCCGTCCAGTGAGTCCACAAAATAAAACCAAAAAGACACAAACACAAACAACAAACGGGCCCGAAAATACAGTCTTCCAACGCCATGGAAGCAGAACCAAAACAGGCTTCCAATTCCATGGAAGCCAAACCCGAACGCTAGACAATGGCCTTATACCAAACTAGCTAGCAGGAGCGACCTGCTTTCCGCGAGGGGCATATCCATCCCTCTGAGGGGCATATCCATCCCTCCTGGGGGGGCGGAACGTCTTCCAACTCCCCCCCGCCTGTGGTCTTTTGGGGTGCGTCCACCTAGACCCTCTCAGGCAATTACAGATTCCAGAAATGAGCTCACACTGAACAAAACACACAACAAACAAAACAAACAACACACCTACCCCTGCCGCGGTCAGTCAGACTCTCCGGATTGCGGGTCCCTCGATGGTCCTGGGAACCCCGGGCGAGCCCCCAAAATGTTGTGCCCAGATTTCAAAGTTCCCAAGACCCCCAGGGAGCCAGTCAGTCCGATGCAAAAGCAAAGAGTCCTTTATTATGCAAGCCGGCCTGCGCTCCCCGTTCACCAGACCCACCGACACAGCGGAAAGTCCAGCGGCCGAGAGAGAGAGGCCTGATGGGACAGGGGGTTTTAAAGGGGGGTGGAGTGAGGGCAGGAGAGGGCACTGTGGGCCCGGCTGATTGGCCAGGCGCGAGTCGGTACAGGATGTGGTCATAGTGATGGCGTGCACTTCCCTTGATCACCATTGGTTAATTCAGAGAAATCCTGGGTGTGGCTAGCAGCGGCTTCTTCCCGTGAGGAAGCACGTGGCCCCATCCCAAAATGGAGGACCCAAGGCAAGATGGAGGGTGCACATGGTCCTGTCCCAAGATGGAGACCCCAAGGCAAGATGGAGGGCGCAGTCCTTGTCTGGCTCCTGCTGCTGCCGCTCGAACTCGCCACAAGGCAGGATGGCCCCCCACATGGGGCCCGGCGGTCGGCCCACGCAGGCCCCGGTCCCCCCCGACTGGGCCCCGAGGGCCGCATGGACCCTCGGCCTCAGCGCGGGCAAGCGGGGAGCCGACCACGGGGGAAGGGAGGAAAGAGTGAGGCGGTGAGGCCTTCCGCCCCCATGACCTCCCCCGTGGTCGGACGCCGCCAGGCCCCCACCCCTCGGCCCGCCGCCGGCCACCGCGCAGCCGGTCCGGAGACTCGACCGCTCCGGGGAGGCCAGGCCCTACGGCGGGCACGGAGGGATTTCAGAGCCAGGCGGTCAGACTCCTCCCCCCGCACCGCCCGGAGAGGCGGGCGGTGCGCCTTTCAGTTGAAGGGGCGCAACGTGATTTAAACACCAGTCAGCTCTTCCCCTCACCGCCCCGTCCACCCCAGGGCAATAATGCCCACATCCCACCCGGCTGGCCTGGTTGAGCGACGACCTATGAACCAGGAGGTTGATTCCCGGTCAGGGCACAGGCCAAGGTTGCGGGCTCGATCCCCAGTGGGGGGCGTGCAGGAGGCAGCCGATCCATGATTCTCTCTCATCGTGGATGTTTCTATCTCTCCCTCTCCCTCTCCCTTCTTCTCTGAATCAAAAAAATATTTTTAAAAAATAACACCCACATCCCTCGGGCGGTGGCCCCCGTGGCAGGAAGCAGTGGCACATCTTCCAGGACCTGAGCCAACTGGAGGCGGGACTCTTGCTGTTACAAGCACAAGCAGGAGCTGGCACCGCACAAGACCCGCTGGTGGTCCTGCCAAGACGTGGGCTGGCGGCCTCACCGGGCAGGTGGGGGATGGAGAGGCGGGGGCAGGCTTCCAGGCTTTTATCGTGCACTTGCTGTGGCCTTGAGGAAGTCCCATGAACTTCCGGGTCCCAACTGCCTCCTTTCCCAATGGAGGTGGCCAGTGGCCCTGGGGTCCAAGGCCATCTGCTAACAGGACGCAGCGGTGAGTGTCCACCGGGGCCGATGGAGAGCCGTCGGCTGCGTTCGGGCCCTCCTCTCCCGGCCTCCTGTGCGTGCGGCTGCAGCCCGCTCTCCGGGCAGGCGGGCGGGCGGCTGGAACCATTTTGCCGAGGGAGCTTGCGTGTATACTAATTAGTTGGTATCGAGATCAAACTCGGATTCTACCCAGATTTCCTAAGATAAGCACTTTACGGAGAGCCTTGGCCTGAAAGGCGGTATCTGGAGGATTTAAACTGCACTCACTCGGGTGGGAAAATGCACTGTAGAAAGACTTATTGATCAAGAAAACGCTGTAGCTGGAATCAAAGGCTGGGGAAGGGCGATGGGCGAGGAGGAAGGGGAACTGTATGCAGACCCACAGCCAAGAGGAGTGTGTCTGAGAAGGTGGCTCCGGGCGAGGGCAGCTCAAGGAGAGCGGGCGGGTGGCCCTGAGAGGCTTGGGGAGGGAGGGCTTAGGGAAGTGGAGCTGTCCCAGGCTGAACGCTGCCCCCGCACCGTCAGGTCTGCCTGGAACCTGTGAACGTGACCTTGTTTGAAAATAGGGTCTCAGGTGTAATCAAGTTACGGTGGGGTTCCCCTGGGTTGGGGTGAGCCCGAATCCAGTGGCTGGTGTCCTTATGAGAAGAGGGAGATTTGGACACAGAGACACTGACAGAGGGAAGGTGACCCTCTTTGCGAAGACAGAGGCAGTTAGGAGTGATGTTGCCACAGCCTGGGAACAAGGATTGCTGGTGTCTGTCAGCTCAGGCTGCAGTGCTAAAATGCCATGGACTGAGGCTCCGGAACAGGCATTTATTTCTGCACTATCTGAGTTTCCCCTCCCTCTCTACCCTCACCTGGGACCACTTCCCCCTTGCTCATACACTGTATCCACTCTGGTCTACCTTCTGCTTTTGAAAGGCCACGCTCTTCCCTGCCCCAGGGCCTTTGCACATGCTACCCCCTCTGCCTGAAAAGCTCTTCTGGCTCGTCACATGGTTGGCTCCTTCCTGTCCTTCAGATGTTGCCTTCAATGCCAGCTCTTCCTCTCCAAAGTAGCATCCCACTGTGGTAGGCTCAGTAATGCCCCCTCCGAGGATGTCCGCACCCCAGTCCCTGGGCCCCTGTATGTATTATGTTATACGCAAGGGGGACTTAAGGTTGCAGATGGCATGAACTTGCTAATCGTTAAAATAACGGCTTTATCCTGGATTATTGGGTGGGCGGGCCCCGCATAATCATAAAGGTCGTAAATGGGGATGACAAAGGCAGAGAGTGCAGAACCGGAGGGCTGGCGCTGTGAGAAGGACTTGGCTGACCACTGCGGAGCCGGGGGCCCGGGGCCAGGCGTGTGGGCGACCTCCAGCAGCTGGGAGGCAAGGACCTAATCTCCCCCCGAACCTCAGGGAAGGACCGCCGCTCTGCCAACTCCTTGGTTTTAGCCCAGTGAGGCCCGTTTTGGGCTACTAACCCCCAGGACTGTCAGATAACACATCTGTATTGTTTTAAGCCACTAATTTGTAGTCCTTTGTTACAGAAACAATAGGAAATTAATTCGGATCTTAACTTCAGTGCCAGCCCCTTCCAGAAGCCTTCTCCCACCACCTCGGCTCGAGCAGCACCCCGCCCTCCTCCGGGCCTGCTCTTGGCCCCTGCAGGTGCTGGGCATTGTTTCAGGCCCTAGGGGTTCAGCAGTGGGCGAGACACAGAAGCCCTGCCCTCCCCAGGCCTACAGGGGGCGGGCGGTGGGGACACAGTCCTTACTCATGAAAGCCTAAGTGGCTACGCACACAGTGGGGGCACGCAGGTGAGGTCCGCCTGGGGGTCCCGCCTCCTCCTGGCTCCGTGCGGCGAGGCTCCGTGTGGCGCGGAGGTGGGACCCCCGGCTCCAGCCTACCTCTTTTTTAAAAAAAATATATATTTTATTGATTTTTTACAGAGAGGAAGGGAGAGGGATAGAGAGTTAGAAACATCGATGAGCGAGAAACATCAATCAGCTTCTCCCTGCACCCCCCCCCCCCACTGGGGATGTGCCTGTAGCCGAGGTCCATGCCCTTGACAGGAATTGAACCTGGGATTCTTCAGTCCGCAGGCCGACGCTGTATCCACTGAGCCAAACCGGTTAGGGCTCCAGTCTACCTCTTTAGGGCAATCCATCAAGGAGCCCCGTATGGGTGGGTGGGGCCTCCCTCTTTGGGGCGATGAATCATGGGGCTCCTGCACTGTGATAGGGCACAGGCCAGGCTGGGGGACACCCCTCCCCACCCCGAGTGCAGGAATTTCGCGCACCGGGCCTCTAGTAAACAAATAAGGAAACATCAACAGTGTGGCAGGGGTGAGGGCGGAGGAGGGGCGGCTGGGGCCAGGGGAGCGTGCTGGGGAAGCGCGGGGTCAGGGGATGCATCACTGAGGGTGACATGTGGGCACAGGCCCGCAGCGGGTGAGAGAGGTGGCCGCGATCTGGGGAGAGAGTGGCGGGCGGAGGAGAGAAGACATAAAAGCAAGTGCAGAGGCCAGTGCGGCCGCCTCATTCATCATCCAGACCAGGGCCCTGTGAGAGGAAAGCGGAACAATTAATAACCTGCCGGCCCGACAGGCACGCGCCTGACACAGGTCGCCTCTCAGCAGCAGGGTCCCCAGAGCGAGGACAGGTGGCTGGATGGCAGCGGGTGACGAGGGGGAGGAGAGGGCGGGGCCCGACCTTGCACGGCTGTGAGACCTCGGCTGTGACTCGGGGGGAGGTGAAAGCCATGGGGGGGGGTGCGCAGAACAATAGGGTCTGGTGTATGTGGGAAGGGTTGCTCTGGTTGTCCTCATGGGAACTGAATGGAAGGCCAGTGAGGGCCCCCAGGACCCCCCAGGATCCCGCGGGAGATGGAGCAGGAGATTTGCCTTCCGACGGGAAGTGGGGTGGGGGCAGGGCAGCTGAGGTTCATCTCCTTCCTGGGCTTTTCCGGTCCTTCAGCTGCTGATTTGCTCATGTGCTTATTGCGCCCTCCCCTCCCCCGCCCCTGTTACCCCCCCCCCCCCGTTACCCCCTCCCCCACCCCGTTTCTGTAGCTGGAAGACCCACACGGCGGGGCTTGATCTGTTGCATGGCACCCTGCCTGGCACCAACCTGGGCTCAGTGTATCTTGAGTGAAAGAGTGGAGGGAGGGGGGGCGGACCCTGCTATTTTAATTTTCATTGTGCCAGTAAGACATCTGCAACAAAAGAAATGAGGTAAATGGGCCGCCCAGTCATTGCTGGCTCAGGGGCGAAGCTGGGCAGACCCAGGTGCTGCGGACCCGCCCTGCGCCCACGGCCTTGCCTCCTAGCCCATTTCCTCGCCTGGGCTGGAAGGTGGTGCCACAGTGACGTCGTGGCCATGGGAGTGCCCGGCTGAGGGAGCAGAGGCACCAGGATCCGGAATGGACTTCCCAGAGCAAAGCTCCCAGGCCAGACCCCAGAGAACCAGGGGCGGCGCCTCCATCCCCGCGGTCAGACAGGCAGGAGAGCCGGCCGGCGTGGCTCAGCGGTTGAGCGTTGACCTATGAACCTGGAGGTCACGGTTCGATTCCTGGTCAGGGCACATGCTGGGTTGCGGGCTTTTGACGCCCAGAGTGGGGCATGCAGAAGGCAGCCCATCAATGATTCTCTCTCATCATTGATGTTTCTCTCTCTCTCCCCCTCTCCCTTCTTCTCTGAAATCAATAAAAGAAAAAAATAAAGAGAGAGAGACAGGTAGAGACTGAGGGCGGCTCTTCCACAGCACCCCTCCCTCCCCACTGCAGGAGGGCATCTTGCTAAGTTACTTGCCCTAATAATTTAGGAAGAAAACATACATTTTAAAAAATATATTTTTTATTGATTTTATTTATTTATTTTATCCTCACCCAAGGATATTTTTTTCCATTGATTTTTTGAGAGAGTGGAAGGGAGGGAAGGAGGGGGAGAGAGACAGAGAGAAACATTGATGTGAGAGAGACACATTGATTGTTTGCTTCCCACATGCACCCCGACTGGGGCCAGGAATCAAACCTGAGACCCTCTGTGTGCAGGCTGACACTCTAACCACTGAGCATCACTAGCCAGGGCCTCTTTTCTAGCTTTTCTGTCCTCTATCAGAACTCACCCAGTGGCTGCCTGGGGAGACGGTGTGAGCCGGGCAGGGGAGGTGGGAGGACCGAGCTTCGGCGGCTGTCTGAGGAGACGCCGTGGCCTCTCTCCCAGTGCGGGTTGTGCACGCCCACACTTTTGTCAAACGCGAGCGAGCTCAGTTCTGTGTGAGGCACCGCACTTCAATACGTGCGGCCTCTGGCTTTGCTCTGTGAAGTTGCTTGAGATCTGACCGTGGAAGCAGATAATTTCCACTTGGCAAGGTCACCTTTTAAACTTGCTGAATGGACCACTGAACCCTTCAAAGGGAAGAATGGGCATATTGGATCAATCCATACTAATGAGGGGTAGTATGCTCATTCGACCGGGTCGACCGGACATCTTCCGGGTGTCCGACTTCCTTCCGGACAAAGCCATGGTGGTGGGGCTGAGGCAGAGGCAGTTAGGGGGCGATCAGGCCAGCAGGGGAGCAAGCATTTAGGGGTGATCAGGCCGACAGGGGAGCAAGCAGTTAGGGGCGAGATCAGGCTGGCATGGGGGAGCAAGCAGTTAGGGGGCAATCAGGCCAGCAGGGGAGGGCAGTTGGGGGCGATCGGGCCAGCAGGCAGAGGTGGTTGGGGTGATCAGGCAGGCAGGTAGGTGAGCAGTTAGGAGCCAGCGGTCCCGGATTGTGAGAGGGATGTCCAACTGCAGGAATTGGGCCTACACTGGCAGTCGGACATTCCCCGAGGGGTCCTGGGTTGGAGAGGGTGCAGGCCAGGCTGAGGGACGCCCCCTCCCGTGCATGAATTTCGTGCACCGGGCCACTAGTTCTTACATAATTATCACTGAATATACTAAAGGGCAATGGCCAGACCATAGATCAAAATAGGACTCTGACCTATGCACAACCTGCAGCAGCCTGCCCAGGAGCCGCCCCCTCACCCGCAGGGAACAGCCCAGAGGCCAGCCTGCTGCCAGTCAGACCTCAGGAAGGCACATTCCTGTCCCTGGTGCCAGCCCCAGGAGCTAACCCACTTCTACTACATGGAGCCAAAATGACGAGATCTAAGTTAATAACCTACAGCTTCCCTCATTTTTTCCCCCACCCCCCTCCAACTTAGGGTCAACCAGAGAAAGCCAAAGAGATACCTTAGCCAACCACACAATTGCGGCTTTTACTGAGCCCGCCTCCAGCTTCCCGGGCCCAGAGGCTCCCATCAGGGCACACCCATCGCCTTCCCTTTCCCACTCTGCCTGCATTTGAGTCTTTGCCAAAACCAAGTGACACCGGCCCCCTCCTCTGCGATAGCAAGTTCAGAACAGAGATTTGTTCCCACCAAGTTCCCTGCCAGACACACTGTGGCCCAGCCAGCCCAGGGTTAGAACAGCTGCCCTAGATTCCGCTAGGAGCTCAGGGAGACAGCCCCACCCGCAACATGACCCAGTCACCCGCCTGGGCTGAGGGAGCAGGGGCTGGGGTGGAGAGGAGGGGGGCTGAGAACCGTCCCAGGAGGCAGTGGGAGACAGAACTGCGTGTAGGTTGGGGTTCCAGCCCTCAGATGTCCATTATCCCATCAGACCTCACTTACAAAGTACAAATTTAAAGGTAAAATTGGTAAGGATTTCCAGGCAGTGACAACAGAGCAAGAAACCCTAAATGCAGGGCCCTTCCGAGCATGGCCCTGCGCGTGCCCAGCTGCAGGACCATGGAGCTGGCCCCCCCCGCCCCCCCCCCCGGCACCTCCCCGGCCCCTGTCTCCTCAGCACAAGGCAGCCTCCATCCTGCGTCAAATCTGCAGGCGGGAGCAGGGGCCAGAAACAGAACTGAACATGGTCTGTAATTGGTGCGTCTTGCTCACAAGTCCCCACTCCTGCTAAGGGCACAAAAATGAAAAAATTAAAACACACGAACTTGCTAATCAAAGCTAAGTCAGCCTCCTTAGGCTCCCTCCCTCCTTCCTCGTTAACTCAGAGGCACCCCGGAACAGCCACGCACAGTCAGGCCCTGTGGGGGGGTCCCCCGCCTCCTGCCCGGCAGGGTCCCGGCTCCTGCCCCCAACACTGTGGCTGAGGTGGTTCGCGTTGCCAGTCCTGGTGCCCACCGAGCGGCCAGCGTCCGGCCTGGGCCGCCCCGGGTCCTGGTGCCAGGCTCCTCCCGCCTCTTCCCACTGCTGCTCTGCCCCCAGGAGGGAGCAGGGCCCTCGGTCTGCTCTCCTGTCTCGCCGTCCCTGATGGGAACGTCCCCAAGTCACATCCTCTGACCTTGAACCTGCTTCTGATCCGAGTCCTCCAGACTCGATTATCATTTCTCAGTGGAGCCTTTGAAGCTCGGGAAATCCCTTTGTTCTCGGAACCAAGCCCCTTTCAAGGCGAGTGTCTCCTGTGCCTTCGGTCGGTCTTGACTGGGAGGTAAAAGGGCCTTTTTTCTCTGGTTACAGTCCTGCTCTGAAAAGCCCGTCTTCCCGGAGGCAAACAGAAGTCTGGGGGAATGAAAGGAGGGAATGTTATTAATGCATTAAAAATGCATTCCTCGTTTACCTCCAGCCTAGCACGTGCCACACATGCACCGAGACCGTGTGCTGATCTGTCTTCTCAAGTGGCGTGCAGTCACTTACAGACGGGGACAGTGTCACCCTTTTCCATGTCAAGTCCCTAAATACGGTGCCTGGACTTCATAGGACATCAGAAGCAGATGGGTGGGTGTTTGGGTGGGTGGGTGGATAGGTGACAGGTGGGTGGGCAGATGGGTGCTGGACAGGTGGGTGGGTGGGTGGATAGGTGGACAGTAGGTGGGTGGGTGGATGGATAGATGTGTTGCTGGATGGAAGGATACAGGGTGTTTGACATGACCGCATGGTCCTGGCCAGGTCGCTCAGTTGGTTGGAGCGTTGTCCCCCTGCACCACGGTTGCAGGTTCCATCTCTGGCCAGGGCACATACAGAAGCAGCCAGTGAGTGTATAAATAAGTGGAACAACAAATGGATGTTTCCTCTCTCCCTCCCTAAGTCAGTGAATAATAATAATTTTTTAAAAAAAGACCCCTTTCTTCACATACACTGGAATTTGATATTGTGAGCTCATCTTTGGATGAGCTTGGCTTTTCCTTTGGAGTTTCCTGCTACCTGAATGTGAAGTGTCCCTCTAAAGCCATTTGCATCTGCTGTTACCAGGTGGTTTCTGGTTATCACCGGCCCGGGACCAATATTTTTCTCTTGATGTAGAGCTCCCAGACCAGGCACGCGATCTAAATGTGGAACTCACAGTGCAGACCTGCAGTTTGCATTTTTCAGAGGAGCCTTTTTTCAGCCCCCACTGCGCTTGCCTGTGCTGATAGCCAAGCGTCCGGGTCACCCCCTGTGCCAGGGGATAGGTCTCCCGCCCACCCTTTCGCCTACAGATCAGCCCTTAGGGGAGCCTGGCTTTGCCTTTGTGAGGAGTCACAGTGTCAGCTCTCCACCTCCACTCTCCGCCTCCGTGGCTGCAGATCTTATCTCCTGTCTCCACATCTCATCTCAATGCGGAGGCCAAAGCCACTTGGCCACTGGGTTACCCTCTGATGTGCTCCCACCCCTCTCCTGCACCTGCCCTGAGGCAGCGATGGGGTCAGATCACCTGATTTCCATCCTGGCTTTTCCTTCTTTGTTCTGGCCCCTTGTTCTGGGGGTATCCCTCTCTGGCTTGTTAACTCAGCCAAGAACTCACAGCTGACAAATGTGGTTATAGTTTGTCACGCATTTCTACAGTTTCACATTATCCTAGTCCAGAGTTTGTCAGAACTGAGTCCCCTTGATTGTGAAAGCTGGTTTAATTTGTTTTTGTTTCTTACAATTAAAAAAATAAATCTAGCCCTGGCCGGTTTGGCTCAGTGGATAGAGTGTCAGCCTGCAGACTGAAGGGTCCCAGGTTTGATTCCGGTCGAGGGTACAGGCTTGATCTGGTTGCAGGCTTGATCTCCAGTTGGGGGTGTGTGTGTGCAGGTGGCAGCCAATCAATGATTCTCTCTCATCACTGATGTTTCTCTCTCTCTCTCCCTCTCCCTTCCTCTCTCAAATTAATAAACAAACAAACAAACAAAAAACCCTAACTGGTCCAGTTATCAAAGCATCCGCTCCAAGCAGACCCCCCCTGCCCGGAGCCGCCGCCGAGGTCTGCCCATTCTCGCTGGTCCTTGCCTCGCTGAGGACTTTGGGTTTGAATGGGCCACCTGCACCCCACAGAGCAGGCCGCTCACACCCAGTTCATGGTGACTACTCTCCAGTCACCCTCCGGAGCCTCTGGGACAGAGCCCTGGCCCTTCTTTGGTGCTGACCAGCGGTGGTTTGGGCTGCATGAGACATATGGGTAGTGGTCTGTGCTGTTCCCGTGTTGCAGAAACTTCAGAGTTCTGGATTTTGCTGTGATGTGGCCTCTCTGTCCATTTTTATTGGTCAGTCGGCTGCGCTTCTGTAGAACACTGACATGAAATAGCCGACCAGCAGAAAGTGACCCGAGTGCTCATGACCCAGTTCTTTTCCTGTCGGGAAAGAATCTATGAAATGGAGTCCGTTTCACTCTGTCATTGCCACAGATCTTTAGCCCCGGGCACGGTCGCTGCTGTGTCATTGCTTATGTTCTGGGCTGGGTGAGGGCCCAAGCCAGGCCCCTATCAAAACCCTGCTCACACCCGGCCAGTGTGGCCCAGTGGTTGAGCATTAGCCTATGATCCAGGAGGTCACGGTTCGATTTTCGGTCAGGGCACATGCCCGGGTTGTGGGCTTGATCCTCTGTAGGGGGTATGCAGGAGGCAGCGGATCAATGATTCTCATCATTGGTGTTTCTCTCTCTCTCTCTCTCCCTCTTCCTTCCTCTTTGAAATAAATGTTTAAAAAAATTAAAACACAAAGAAAAAAAAAAACCCTGCTCAGGCGGTTTCTTTTGGAGATTGAGGAAATGTTCTAAAATTAGACTATGGTGCTAGTATGGAACTCTGCAACTATGCCAAAGGCGCTGAGTTGCACGCTGGATGCAGGTGAGTTTTATGGGATATAAATTACATCTTAATAAGGCTATTTGAAAAAAATGCATGAAATTATATGGGGGAAACCTGCTTGGGTACCCACCCCCCACTGTGACCTGGTCCTCCACGTGACCTTAACCTTCAGCCAGCGGCTCCTCCCATGGACCACCCCTGACCTTGCACAGACCGTGTCCTCCCGCTGGACGGCCCTGCCGCTGACCCGAGTTACCCTACGGGCGGGGCTCCGGCTTGGCCTTCTCCGGCGTTTCTCCGACCCTCTGCGTGTCCCCGTGTCCTGGCTGCCCCGCCGCCGCTCTGGTCACGTGGAACCGATGGCCCCAGTTTTCCCGTGTCTTAGTCATTCTGCTCTCTCGGCCCCGTCTCGGTGCCCGGCGCCTCGAAAGATGCTCGGTGTTCCCACGAGACCCGGTGGGCGTCATGGATCTCCCTATGGAGCTTGTGCCCTCTACGCCCTCTGCCGTGTGTGGGCGCTCACCCGTGAGCATGTCGTCAGCGGGTTTGCGTGGCTGGAACCCCTCCTGTGCTCCTCCCCAGCGTTTTCTTAACCTCTGACTTCGCAATCACCAGCTAGCCATTTCGCAAGGCCCACCTTCCTGTCTTTCTGGATGCTTCTCTGCAAAGGTGCTTTTCCCTGGGGGGTGGGGGTGGGGGAACTAGGGGACTGCATGTGCTGACTGCATGAAAGAGGGGGGGACAGGCCGATTAAGATTCCGCTAAGAGAGCGAACCATTTCTCCTATCAGCTCTGTCAACTGACAGCTTTATCAGGAAATGAGCCGGCCACGGCCCCTGGCCAGGCGGGTGCGGGGAGGTCTGCAGGCATCTTCGTCCGCAGCGGGACAGACAGACGGCTGAGGGCAGAAACAGCAGCTGCCCAGTCAGGGAAGCGCCGGGGCATCCGGAGGCCTGGCCCTGGGAGGGGACCCCCATTCTCCCACCCGCCCCTCCTCTGTGCCGGCCCCCACTGCTCAGGCCTCGTCTCTCAGAGCTCAGCCGCTCCCTGCGCCTCTCCCTGCGCCCTCGTGTCCTCTGACCCTATCACAGAAGGACGCGCGTGGTCTCTTTATGGGAGCGGCTGGCCTGGGAGAGAGGCGCTCAGCACAGGGAACGGGGACCTGGGCTGGGGATCTCTCCCAACATAAATGAGTAACGGGGTGGGGGTGGGGCGCCGGGATCATCCCCAGTGTCATCTGACTGACAGGTTCCGTCTTGAGAGCCACCCAGGGGCCTCGTTCTATCAACCAGCGGACGGAGCAGACAGGCGTTGGCAGAGCGCAAACTCGTCATCAGAGGCGGCGCGGAGAGGAAAGATGGGCACAGGCCCTCGTCGGGCCGGGCCGGGAGGCGTTTATGGGCCTTTACAAATAAAGCCGTCCGCTCTCTATTTTAAACAGAAGTGCATTTGGCTGAAAAAGAGGCGGCCAACGAGAGAGGTTCAGCAATGACCCAGCAGAGGCCCGAGCCTGGAGCCGGCTGTTGTCCTAACTGGACACGCCCGGCAGGCGGCTGGCAGGCGGGGGGTGTGTGCTGTGTGTGGGTCCGGGCCGCGTCCTGCCTGACACAGCGATGGAGCCCGGCCGCCGGGAGCCAGTTCAGTAGCTCAGGCATCAGCCCTCCTGCGGCGGCCACGTGCCCACCCCCGGGCTGCAGGCACCGGGACAGCGAGGCTCAGATCCCCGACGTCGGTCAGACGGTCAGAGGGCAAAGCTGAGGTCCCGAGGGGACGTGGGAGGCGGTAGCTCCGGGCTGTGTTGTTGTTTTGTGTTTTGTTTTTTTTTAATCTTTTAAAATATATTTTTATTAATTTGAGAGAGGAAGAGAGAGGGAAAGAGAGATAGAAACATCAATGATGAGGGAGAATCATTGATCGGCTGCCTCCATCATGCCTCATACTGGGGAGTGAGCCTGCAACCTGGGCATGTGCCCTGACAGGGAATGGAGCTGTGACCTCCTGTTCGTAGGTCAGTGCCCAGCCACTGAGCCACACCGGCCAGGCAGGGCTGTGGTTTTCTGAATCACTCCCAGATGCTGTGAACCGGGATTCCTGATCAGGTCTCATGTCCAAAATCTTTCCACTATTTTTTTTTTTTTTTGTAATGTTCCCAGTATAGTGGGTATAATAAGGCAGTAAACGTAAGGCCTTTAATACCCAAGAATTGATTCTGGATAAAATCAGTAAGTTCAAGTACGTCCATGGATGCCGTGTCCTTAAGGGGTTATTGGAAGACGTGTTTCAAGTTGCAATGCTGATTTTTGAGGTTAACAGCAAGGAAATTCTCGCTGCTGCTTACAAATACATCCCAAAGCATTAATGGCTTAACACGAAAGACATGTTTCTCACCCATAAAGCAGACCAATGTGTGTTTGAGGTTGGTTCGTGGTTCCCTCCACGTACTTCCCACCTTTTGGCTCCACTGTCCCCAGACACTTCGGCCATCAGTGCAAAGGGAGAGAGGGGAGAAAGGATGTTGACTTTTTAATGACGTTGGCGTGGAAGTGACATACGGTTCTTCCCTGGCCCCCCATCAGCAAGAGCAGCTATCGGGCTTAGAAACGGAGTCCCTGGCTGGACAGCCCCTCCGGCAGCACCTCGGTGCCGCTGAGGGAGGAGGGTGGCTTCTGGCAGCTTCTTTGTCTCCTCCAAACACCTCTTGGGCCACCTTCAAAAATAGCCCTCCACGTAGAACCGAAAATGCAAATGCCTAGGACTTTGCGGAATGCAGGTGCAGTGAAGGTGAAAGGGAACTATAGAGCATGAAGTGCTTACACTTGAAAAGCCTCCAATCAATAACCTAAATTCCTACCTCAAAGGAACCGGAAAAAGAACAAAACAAACCCAGAGCCAGCAGAAGGGAAGAAATGATGAAGAGTAGACATCAGTGACACTGAAAACAGGGAAACAATAGATGAAAGTCAATGAAACAAAAGGCGATTCTTTGAAAAAATAAAAAATAAAAAATTAAAGTTGTCCACCTCTAGAAAGACTGACCTCTGGAAAGAATGAAAAAGAGAAAATACAGATCACGAATATCAGGACTGAAACAAGGATGTCACTACGGATCCTATAGCTGTTCAAAGGGTACGCAAGGAGTCCTACCCACTTTATACTCGTAAGTCACTAACGTAGATGAAACGGACCAGTTCCTTGAAACCACAGACTACCAAAACCCAACCAAGATGAAATACATAATCTGAAAACTACTATAACCATTAAGGAAATTGAATTCATAATAATAAAAAAAAAATCTTCCATTAAAAAAAAAATCTCTAGGTCCAGGCAAGTTCAATAGAGGAGTCTACCAAACGTTTAATGAAAAATTAACACCAATATTGCACAATCTCTTTCTGAAAATAACAGAGGAGAGAATACTTCTCAGCTCATGTTATGAGGCCAGTATTACCCTGGCATCAAAACCAGACAAAGACAGCACAAGAAAAAGAAAACTATAGGCCAATATTTCTCATGAATTTAGATAAGTCCTCAACCAAATGTTAAAGCAGATTCAACAATCCTATATAATAAAAGCCTAATATGCTAAATGTCCGTTTGACCAGTTGGCCATTTAACCAATCAAAGCGTAATTGCTAATGATATGCTAAGGCTGCTCAACTGCTCGCTATGATGTGCACTGACCACCAGGGGGCAGATGCTCCAATCGGTAGGTTAGCTTGCTGCTGGGGTCCGGCTGATCAGGACTGAGCAAGATGGGCCGGACATGCCCTGGAGCCCTCCCGCAGTCCCTTCCCAGCTGGCCAACCTCCCGCATCTCTCCCTGGCCCCGATCATGCGGTCCCTCGTCCTGGCCTGCACCCTCTCGCAATCTGGGACCCCTTGGGAGATGTTGGAGAGCCAGTTTCAGCCTGATCCTGCAGGCCAGGCCAAGGGACTCCACTAGTGCACAAATTCGTGCATCAGGCCTCTAGTATATATATAAAAAGAATTATACAGGGGTGGGCAAAAGTAGGTTCACAGTTCTGAGTTGCATTCTTTTGAGTTAATAAAGCTATTGTAATGGTACCACCTGCATGCCTTTTTCCATACGAGCAACTGTAAACCTCCTTTTTCCCACCCTGTGTACTGTAACCAAGTACTCATAGCATGCATTTTACGTATATAAGCTGTCTCAATGTTAAAGAAATCAATTAATATACCCACTATGTCAACAGGCTAAAGACTGTATCATATAGTCAGTCATATCAACTAACACAGCAAAGGCATTTTAGAAAACCCAACTCCCATCCATTCATGATTTTAAAACCTCAAAATTCTCAACGAACTGGGAATAGAAGGGGAATTTATTCAACTTCATCAAAGCATCTCCCAAAAACCCATAGGCAGTAGTGCCACACATTTTGAATTGTTGTGTTTTCCTTTTCAGTTAGTTAAAAATCCTTTCAAACTTGCTTTTGACTTCCTTTTTGGCAAATGGGTTATTTAGAAGTGTGTCATTTAGTTTCCAAATATTCGGGCATTTTCAGAGATCTTTCCAGTATAAGTTTGTGATTTAATTCCGTTGTGATGAGAGGGCATACTTTGTGTGATTTTAACTCTTTTAAATACACTGAGCACAGACCACAGTGTGGTGATGACCAGAGGGAGATGGGGTGGGAAGGCAGAAGAGGGTAAAGGCGGGGCGGTAAGTGGTGATGGAAGGAGACGTGACTTTGGGTGATAAACACACAATACAGTGTACAGATGATGTATTATAGGTTTGTACACCTGAAACCTATATAATTTTATTAACCAATGTCACCCCAATATCTATACTAATAAAAGGCTGCAGATGGCTGAGGCTCAGGCTGACAGTGGCCGCAGCAGTGGGGTAATGGGTGTGGCGCCTTCCCCTGATCCGCCAGGTTGCCTCCCACACAGGGAGGCCAGACTGCGGCTTACACCAGGGGCCCAGGCAGAGGCGGTTGGGGCGATCAGGCTGGCAGGGGGGCAAGTTAGGGGCGATCAGGCAGGCGAGTGGTTAGGAACCAGCGGTCCAGATTGCGAGAGGGATGTCCGACTGCCAGTTTAGGCCTGGTGGGATCAGACCTAAACTGGCAGTCGGACATCCCCTGAGGGGTCCCGGATTGGAGAGGGTGCAGGCTGGACCGAGGAGCCCCCCCTCCCGTGCACAAATTTTGTGCACCGGGCCTCTAGTATTTAATAAAAAGCAAGTGAGTAGGAGAGAGAGGGAGAGGGAGAGGAAGTGGGGACAGGGAGCCTCATCTCAGAAGCAGCACCCATCACTATTACATTCCGCTATGTAATTCCACTTGGATGACACCCCGGAGAAGGCGAAGGAGAGCAGGCCCCGGGCGGCCAGGGGCTGGGGGCGGGGCTGACCCCAAAGGGGCAGAGGGCTGTTCTTTGTAGTAACTGTGGGAGCGGCTCCGCGCCTGGGCGTTCGTCAGACCCCAGAGGGCTGTATAACAAAGAGTTAAACGTGTTACTGAATGTACATTTTAAAATAAAAAACGTCGAGTTAGAGAAGAAAAACGCTCACTGTTTCCAAATAAACGCAGAAGAAGGCTGTGGCACATCCACATTTAGGGGCTTGGAGCCGATCCGATTCTATGGCCTTGGCGTGTTTGTCAGGGACATAAGGAACCGGCCCTGCGTGAGCACCGTTCTGAGCGGTGGGAGGAGCCGGGCACAGGCTGAGCCCTCGCTCCCCCTTGAACCCTGACACAGTGGGGGGGCAGGACTATCACCCCCGCGCCGTGGCCTCAGGGCGAAAGGCAGAGGATGGAGCCGGAGTCTGAACCCGGGGCTGCGGCTTCACCGAAAAGGCGGCTTCCTTCTCCGACAGCTGCTTGTTGTGAAGGGCTTGCTCCGAACCTGGCTCCGGGGGTGTTAGCCAGAGGGAAAGGGGGTTGGGGGAGGCGGAAGGGGGTAAAGTGGGGGTGAATGGGCTCCTCAGGAGGGTCCCGTTCTTGCAGCTGACCCTTGCTTGCTTCGTTCCGTGTCTCAGTTCCTAAGGTTGACATAGAAAGAACCGCAAGCAGGCGGCTTAAGACACAGCCGGTTGCCCCCTCTCAGCCTAGAGGTCAGCGGTCCCACACCGGCCGCCAGCCGGCCTTGCTCCACGGGGATCTGGGAAGGACCCTTCCTGGCCTGTGCAGCCCCTGGCCCTGCGGGGCTTGGCTGGTAACTGCATGGCTCCGGCTCCGGCTCCGGCTCCACACGGCCTTCCTGCCTGGGGCCCTGTGCGCCCCCTTCTAATAGGACACCAGCCAGTGGATCTAGGGCCCGCCCTGAATCCGGGGTGATGTCAGATGAAAGAACTAATTATGTCTGCAGAGGCCCCGTTCCCAAGTCAGATCACATCCCCTTTCGTCCACGGGGTGAGGCAGCCTGGAGCCTGTGCTTCTCCTAGGCCCTGCAGCCTCCTCTGTCCTCTGCTGTCACCCCAGACCTCAGCACCCCCAGACCTCAGCACCCCCAGTCCTCAGCACCCCCAGACCTCAGCACCCCCAGACCTCAGCACCCCCAGACCTGGGGCAGGCTCTCCCCGGCTCCTCTGTTGGTCTGGGGGAGGGGCTGGGAGGTGAGCTAGAGTTGCCACAGCAGCGGAGAATCACAAACTCGCTTTTCCTAGTAAACCCGCTACTTCTCCCTCTTCCTTCCCCAGCAACGTCCCCTGTGGTGTCCCTGAGGAGACAAGCTGACAGGCGGAGTGGGTGGAGGTGACTGTGGGTTAGAGGAGCCCCTACAACGGGCCCTGGGTGCTAGGGATCTCTTGCTAGTTGGGCTTGCCCAGCACCCCGCCCCCACCCCCCACCCCCCCCACCGCTCACCCCCAAGCATTGCTTTTCCTGGGGGGACTCCTGTCCTCCAGGGCATGCCGTTGGGCAGGGCTGTCCCCTTCTCCTCCCTCTGCCTCTTCCAGCTCCCTGCGCTCTGCCTCCCTCCCTGGGCCCCGTGCCTTCCCCAGGCAGATCTTTGCTCTCCAGCCCCGGCCCCTCCTGACTTAGCTGACCGGCCAGGCAGCCAGGCGCAGGCTGGAGCTGCCCCAGTGGGCCTGGCTCCAGCCCCAAGCAAGATGCACAGGACTAAAAAGGGCGAGGATGCGGGAGGAACAAACAAGCCCAGGTGCCCCGCTGAGGCTCTCTGCTTCGTGTGTGTGCATGTGAGTGTGTGTGCGTGCGTGTGCGTGCGCGTGTGTGTGTGTGTGTGTGTGTGTGTGTGTGTGTAGCTAGAAGGGTGGGAAGGTGCAGGCGAGCGTGAGGGTGCGGGCACCCTTGGGGGCAGGGAGGGGGTGATTAGCGTTTCCTTTATGGACCTTTGATGATCGCACTTGCTGAGCTCTGATTGCCCTCTGCCCCCAGCACCCCTGCTGGGTCTGACTTCACCCTGCTCGGTCCTGCCCCCTTCCTCACCCCTGGGGTTTCACGCTTCCATCTGAGCCCTGGTCCAGGGTCCACTCCCGCCACCTGCAGCCCTGCCTGCCAGGGCCCTCGGCTCCCTGCAGACCCCCACCCAGTGCCCCTGGCCTTTCCTCTCACTTGATGGACCTGGGCCCCCCCGGCCAGGAACCTGTGACCTTGGCACCACGTCTCAGATCCCCAGCCCCCTTCTCTGAAAGCGGGGGGTGCCCCCAGCCCCACAGGCTCTGCGCTCCAGGGGAAATGGTGGAAACAATGCCCTGGAACCCGGGATTTTCTACCAAAGGCGGAAGCTTGCTTATTCCCAAAGGCTCGGGATGCGGAGACTGAGCCAGCCCCAATCCGTGGCTTTACCCAGGAAGGCTGGGCAGAGGGGCTGTGGGCCCACCCACTCCCTGCCACCCAGCCCCTCCCCTCCTGCCCTGCCCTCCCCATGGACCTCCAGGGGGCACCAGATCTCCACCCAGCGTGGATGGGCTCCCTCTGTCCCGCACCCTGGCTCTGGCAAGGGGAGGGGGCCGGGCTGGCAGGGGGGAGGGCGGGAATGAGGGGTGGCCGAGAGCAGGGCCCCCGGTGTCACGTTTGGGACCACACTGATCTATTGCCAGAGTGCAGCACGCACAGTCTTGCGAGACTCAGAACATCCCTAAACCGCCACATTTGCGGAAAACGGATGGGAAAATGGATGAAAAGCCGATCAAACAGACGTTTGATGCCGGGATGAAGAGGAGTGGGTCCTGCGTGATGAGTTGGCGGCAAAGTGCGGGCTGGAGTTCTGACAGCTGGAGGCGGAGTCTCCCGTCATCCATCAAGCCTGGAAGGGAAAATGAAATGAGGCCTCCCTGTGTCTCTGGAGCCTGGAGCCTGGAGCCTGGAGCCTGGCTGCTGATGTGGCACGGGCTGGCGGGCAGAGGCACCAGGGCAGAGGCACCAGGGTGGGCAGAGGGACCAGGGTGGGCAGAGGGACCAGGGTGGACAGGGACAGGAGCAGGCCAGGGCCACGGGATTCTGGGGGTCAGCTTGCTGGTAAACCACAACCCAATTTGGAATTTGGCTCAGGAGCCTGATTTTTTAAAAAAGCACAGTTTCTCCATGTCTGGGGGGGCAGATGAGCTCCCCAAACCGGGCCCCTGGGGCCACTGCAGCAGAACCCCACATGGCGGGACTCCCCAGGCAGGTGGCTCTTCCTAGAGGGAAGAGCCGGGCACAGCACAGCTGGGCACAGCTCACAGGCACTTTCCGCTCCTGCTGCCCTTGCCCTCGCCCAGGAGGAAGCTGAGGGCCCACAGGTAGGAAGTGGCAGGGCTGGGCCTCGAACCCAGATCTCCAGCCTCCACATCCAGACTTGGGTTCCTCTAAGGCACAGGCCACCCCCACCGGCACCTCCCTGGCAATGGCTGCCCGCATGTGCCCGTCAGTGCCATTCAGTAAAAACCAGCGTGGTGTTGCCACCGAGTCGCACTGTCACTGGGGTGTCCCCGGGTCACCCGTTTCTGCACAGTTTGCCAACGTGGGACATTTTAACCTCAGTTCCGTCTCTCCCCGCGTGCGCGGAGGCCCACTCCATCCATCATGGTGTCTGCTCCGAGAGGCCGCGAGGGAGGAGGAGTGAGTGTAGCGAGCGCGTGGAAAGGATGTCAGTGTCTTGCTGGTTTCACGGAAATGTCGGCGTTCACCCAGCTCCCCGCGGGCCCTGCAGCGAGGGGTCGAGGCCACGCTGGGCAGCGAGTGCCGGCCCGTGAGGAGCATTTAAACGGGTCCCTGCAGGAGGAAGCGCCACCGGCCCCGCATCCCTGCTGCTCACCTGGGAAGGGCGCGCGGTCCAGTCTGTCCTTTCCCTGCAGCGTGTGGGCGGCAGCGCCCTCGTGGGACAGGCGACGAGAGTGGAGAGAGGCCGTGGCCGGTGCCGGGCGGTGGCCATGGGCTGTCCGGTCACTCTCCTGAGCTGATGTTGCCGGATTTGTCCGTTTTAGAGTCTGTAGCTGCTGGTTTCTATTCCCGCCCGCAGGGAGGTGAATGCTCGCGGCCACGCCTAAGTCAGGCTTCATAAGGCAGGTTATTCTTTCCAGTGAGAGGCCTCGCACCCGCTTCCTCTGGGCTGGCCCCGGGCAGTGTACGGAGAAGGGGGGCTCAGGGACTGACTCGCCTCTCAGTTTGGGTTCAAGCTGGGAACTGTCCCCACGGGGGCCGTGAGATTGCGGTGTGAAGGGCCTGCAGGCCTCCCGGGTCCCGCCTCGGTCTTCCCTGATGCCCGTGGGCCCCTCCTCGGTCTCCCCTGATGCCCGTGGGCCCCTCCTCGGTCTCCCCTGATGCCCGTGGGCCCCTCCTCGGTCTCCCCTGATGCCTGTGCCACCGGGAGGGCTCAGTTCCTCCCCGGGCCAAGCTCCGTGCACGAGCGTTACCCCCGCCTGAGCTCCAGCTCCCTCCCGAGCGCCTTGTTCTAAATGGAAGTGGCCAGTGGCCAGTCTCGGCCAGTGATGCCAGGGGCGGGGTCCGGGTGGGGCAGCCGGGACGGGGAGCGGGGCTCCAGGACTGTCCCTCTCCCTACAGACCCTCCTGATGGGCCGCTGCGGGGAGGGCAGGGCTCGGGCTTTGCCAGGTGGGATCCCAGCTCAGAGGAAGTGGGGGATCCAGACGGAGGTAGGGGACCCTCCCAGAAGCGAGGCGACCGTCCAGAATGGGGGAGGGGCCGTCCCAGCACACCAGGGAGCTGCGGGGGGAGGAGCCCTCCGTGGGGGGAAATGAACAGGGCCGGGGATGTCTTGGCCTGGAGATGGGAATGGGGGGCTGGGGGGCAGCGGCACAAACTCTCACCCACGGGAAGGAAATGCGAGGAGGCCGGGGGCTAACTCCAAGGCCACGACCGTTCATCAGGTCGGGGGCTTCTCGTGAGCTTGAGAGTCTCTGGCCACTTGTGGGACAAGAACAGTAGAGATGGGAGGAGGGGCAGGGCTGGGGGAGGAGGGGGGAGGGGCAGGAGCCCAGGCCCTTATGGGGGGGCAGTGAC
Source organism: Myotis daubentonii (assembly GCF_963259705.1). NCBI lineage: Eukaryota > Metazoa > Chordata > Mammalia > Chiroptera > Vespertilionidae > Myotis > Myotis daubentonii. The sequence continues at coordinate 4,098,475 of NC_081841.1, forward strand.
CTAGGAAGCCCACTGAGCCTGCTCCCCACCCTCACTCTACCCCCTGTTCCCAAGCAGCCAGGGCTTCCCGCTCCCACCCTTCCCACCTGAGCACAGCCGTGACCATGGCCGACCCACCCCTGGGCCCAGGGGCTGTTAGCAATCTCCTCCCGTCCCCCTTGGCCTCGGCACGTGTCCCTGGTTGGGGAGCTGTGACGTGGGAGGCTGGGGTCCCGCCGAGGGGAAGGGCAGGGGAGGGTCGGTGGGTGTCATTTGCCCTGTGCCCTCAGCGTCAGCACGGAGCCCTGTCCCCGGGCACCCCTGACCACCTCGGGACTGACCGAAGGGAGAACGCTCCCTGCTGAGGCCGCGTTGCCGGTTTGTAACTCATGCTGGCCAGCTCTTTCCTGGGAGGGCCAACGTCTGTTTGCAGATTCTGACACCTACTTTCTTCAAGTGTGTAACCAAAGCCAGGCTCAGCTGTGACTGACTTGGCTAGGAGTCCCCGTGGGGCCCGCTCTCCGCTGTGTCAGGGGAAGGGCCTCACACGGGACTCCTCGCCCACTTTCCCATTTGCTTGTTCAGCAAGAGCTACATCTGCGCGGTCTGAGCACCTGCACAGATGAAGGGGCATCGCCTGGGAAGCAGGGCTGCTGCAGGTGGAGCAGGCGCAGGGCTGGGGATGGCAAGGTGACCAGGCCGACAGCTCACAGTCTAGCGGGGGTGGGGTGGGGGTGGGGGGTGGCAGGAGCCCCCAGAGCTTGCCACAGTGCTCGTGAGCAGGCAGGACGGGATTGAAATCCCAGCTCTGCCCTCGATGGCTGTGTGGCCTTAGAAAACCGAGCCTCGGTTTCCTCATCTGTAAGATGGGCGCACAGCAGGACCTGGCAGGGTGGCTCAGAGGACGGACGCAGCCCAACATCTGGCAGAGATGAGTTCCGTTCCCTCCTTGGGTGTCCGTTCCCCCAGCCACCCTCCCCTCAGACACCCGGGGGGTGGTGGTGTCGAGGCAGGAGGGCTGTGGGTGAGGAGTGAGGCCCAGGCCCCAGGCCAGCGGACGAAGGGCCTCCTGCCCGCTCTGAGGTCAGCTGCACCCAATAAGGAGTCGGCCCGTCCCTCGCGCAGCTCAGGAATGGCTGCGTCCGGTGCGTCTCTGCCAGAGGTGCTGACAGCAGACCAGCGGGTGGACGTGGGGAAGGAGAAGGTGCCAGCAGGGCGCGGGCAAGGGTGGCGCAGGCGCAGGCTCCCTGCCAGGCAGGCGGCTGCTTGTGAGTCCCTTTCCCGAGGCAGGTGAGAAAAGCCGGACGCAGGGTGCTGCGGGCCTCAGTGGGCTGGGCTCTCGGGAGGAAGCCCTGGCCGCCCCCCGCGGTGACCTGGGGGGCCGTCCCGGGCAGGCGTCCCCGGCCAGCACGCAGCTGGCGTCCCTCCTTTCCCTTCCCACGGAGGACAGGCTGCGTTCTTGCCCGCCAGCTCGGCTCTCGGGGATCTCCGGTCCTAAAAGGACCGCCCTGCCTCTCCAGGGTCAAGGGCCTTTTGGGGAGAAGGGATGTCGCTGCCGCGAATGCAGAGCCTGGAACCTTCCACACCAGCTGCTTCCGGAGAAGGTCTCTCGGCTCAGACACCGAGCCATCAGCGACGCCAGGTCCAGGCCGGCGGGAGCTGCCTGACTCCGCGCCCTGATCTTCATCTGTGCGTGCGATGAAGCCAGGAGAACCACACCAGCGGCAGCACCAGAATTTCCAGCAGGAGAGCAAGTGTGGTTACTCACCTGACTGTTGACACAGGAGAGAAGGTGGCTTCATCAGAGGGTGAGGGAGGCCTGGACCCGACCCCCGGCCCCTCCTCCTGCCCGCCCTCATCCGTTTCTGGAAGCTTCTCACCAAGCCTTTGGGGTGCTGTGGCCTGGGCTTCCACAGCAGGAAGCCCGCTCTGGGCCGGTGCCCCTTCCTGCCGGGCTCCGCTGGGTTGTGAGTTCGATCTGTGGGTGCCAAGCTCTGTCCTCGGAGGGGCCCCGGACAGGGCCTGGCCCCGGACCCGGGGAGCTGTGCTGAGTGAGGAGCAAGTGACCCACAGCTCCTTGCGGGGCTTTGGGGGACTCGGGACGCCCGCAGAAGAGGGAGGTGTTGGCCTGGTTCTTTGCTGTCCGCGACCCGAAGGCCTTCTGACTGCGACCCCGGCTTCCCTGTGCGGGTGGAGGGGCTGGCCCAGCCCCAGGGCAGTGGGCAGAGGACTGCTGGGCAGAGAGCAGAGGGGCGGCAGGAGCGGCAGGAGAGCTTCCCTGAGGAGGCCACGCTGCTGGGAGGGTCCCCAGGAGAACCTCCTGCCACCGCCCAGCCCCCGGCACCCCCCTCTGGAGCCCTGACAGCAACCAGCTCCAGGCCAGACTCCTCTGGGCTGGGCCTCCCTCTCCTGCCCCTCCTCGCAGCCCCGCTCCCCACCCTGCCCCCTGCCGCCCCCCCCAGCCTTCCCTCGGGCCTGTGCCTGCCCCTCTCCCCTTGCGGGACCCTTGCTGTTATCTGCAAAGCCCCCTGCCCCTCGGAAAGAGGCCTCAGAGGGACCCCCAGGAACGGTTTACGGCAGAATAGCTTTCAACCAGCATCTCTTCTTTGCCAAACGCTTTCGTCTCGGGTGGGGGAGGGGGCTCCAGCTGTTCGTCGCAGGAATCCGTGCACAAGGCTGCGGTCACCTCTTCCACATGGTAGACGGGGAACGGCCCCCTTGGGCTTAGGGGGTGACGTGCACCCCGAGGGGCCTGGCTCGAGGGTCCGGGAGACCTCGCTGGCTCCCAAGGCGGGCGGGCGGGCGGGCGGGGGGAGGGGGGAGAAGGGGAACCAAATCTCTTTGAAGGGCTCCTCCTGGCTGGTGGCCAAGCCACCCCGCAGCCCCCCCCCCCCACTGCCCCCGTAGGGCCCCCCCCACAGCCCCTGGGGAACCTGCCTCAGGCGGCGAGTTTCTCCAAGTGAGAACCAGCATCACAAAGTCTCCTGGGCCCAGGCCTCTGGGGCGGGGCCCGGAACCTGATCCCGAGTGGCTGCCACAGGTACCCACCCCTCTGCCCACAGGTCCTGAGGCCTCTGCCCCGTAGAACCCACGGGGGGGGGGGGCGGGGGGCAGGGGGGGCGGTTCCCAGACAGTTGTCACTGCACAGCCGCCGGAATGGTCGCCTGGTGGCCGTAACCGGCTCCCTGGTGAAGGTTCCGCAGGAGGAGTTCACGGCCAGCTCCCGGCCTCAGCAGCTCTGGGACCGGGTGGGCGAGCTCTGAAGGCGGCTCCTGTGTCCTGCAGCACCTCCGCTCCCACAGCCTCCAGCGCACCCTGGCCCCCTGGCCCTTCCCCTGCCCCACCGGCCCTACCCCTGCCCAGCCGGCCCTTCCTCTGCCCCACCGGCCCTTCCCCTGGCCCGCTGGCCCTCTCCCTGCCCAGCCGGCCCTTCCCCTGCCCAGCCGGCCCTTCCCCTGGCCCGCTGGCCCTTCCCCTGCCCCCTCCAGCGCTCAGCATGTTGCCTCTGCAGCCCTGGCCTGGCCTTGCTGGGCAGCCTGAGACTCCCGGAGGGAGAAGCAGCGACAAAGAGAGGGAGACATTGCAGGTGAGGGCTTTCCCACTGGCCACCAGGTGGCGCCATTGACACAGGACAACCAGAGGAGGGGAAGGGGGGCACTGTTCCTACAGGACCTTCCAGACTTCGGCGCCTGCCCCGCCCCCCCATCCCGCCCGCCCTGGCCCTCCAGGGTCTGGCCTCCTGGTCGGTGCTTGTCTCTCAGGACACAGTTGTACAAGGGCCTAACCCTAACGCGGCCCTGGCACGGTGAACATGGGATCCATGTTGCAGGCAAAAGGATGCCCCATCCGTGTTTTCCGATCCTCAGGGTTGTTCTTGGTGAGGCAGGGGCTGGGGAGGCTGCAATGGGCCTTCTGCTTCTCCCCAAACCAGTTAGCAACGAACGCTAACCCTGGGGTGCGGCCGATGGGGAAACCCTGGGCGCTGGTCCCCACCAGGACCCCAAGCAGCCACTCACGCTACTCTGTCACTAGGCCGCACGTCGGAGGAAGGTTGTAAGACCAGCCCGCTGGGGGCATCGCGTGGACTGGGGGGATCGCGTGGACTGCAGGGATCATGCCGATTAAAAGCGCAGTCGCGGGAGCCCACGTCCTTGTCCCACCGCTGACTCGCTGTGTGGCGTCGGGCAGGTGGCTTACACTCTCTGAACGTCAGTTTCTTCATCTGTAAAATCCGGGCAGAAACACCTACCCCCTGAGGTTTCTGCCCGTTGCTACTGGTGCAGGAAGGGGGCCCGAAGGCAAACCCAGGTGTGGCCAGGAGGGGGGACTGCCCTCCACCAGCCCTCTCCAGTGCAGGGGGCTTGAGGGAGAGCGTGGAGGTGGGGCCCGGCGGGGGGACCCCGGGACCGGAGGATGGGATGCTGTGGCTCTCAGGCACTAGGGTCACGGTGAGGGGCCCCTCCAGCTGGTGGGCTCCGCCTGGCGCAGAGTCCGTGAGGAGGAAGGAAGTGACTTCCATGGCCGGAGGGAGGAGAGCGGTCCCCTTCCCGGGCACTTCTGCTTCCTGTGCATCTGCTGCCCACAGTGCATTCTGGGAGGAAATCCAGAGAAGGTGGGCAGTTCCTGGGCAACGGAACCCAATTGCAGCCAGGCCGAGCCTCACGCTCGCTTGCTCTCCCCCTCACCCCCTCACCCTGCTCTCCCCCTCACCCTGCTCACCCTGCTCACCCTGCTCACCCGCTCCCCCCTGGTCCCCCGGGGCAGGTGAAAATCCTGGGGGGGGCGTCTGTTTTCCTCTCTAGACAGGGAACACCTCAAGGGCAAAACTATGACGTGTTTTGCACGTCCACTGCCTGGCACACAGTAGGTACTTAATAAGTGGATGTGGGAACTAAACCGAAAACAGAGGCCAGCGATTGGTCCAGTTTGGGAAGCTTTAGTCTGCATGTGGACAGGGCCCCTCAGGACCTCAGGGATATCTGTGCTCCCCCGTTTCCTCCTCCTTCGGGGCTGCCACCTCCTCCACGAAGCCCCCCTCTCTCTCTGTATACACGGCTCTGCCACTGAGACGGGCTGGGGCAGTGGTTAGGAGCACAGAGGCTGGGGCCATCTGAGTCGCTTGCCCTGGACACAGTTCTTAGCCGAGTGACCTGGGGCAGGTCAAACCTTATGTTACCGCCCGGGGCCTCCGAGTCCTCCTCTGTGATGTGACCGCGTGAGGACGGAATGGGTTTGTTGGTGGAAAGGGTCTGGTGTCAGGAGGGGCTCGGAGCTGATCTTGTTGCTCAGTTGTGCGGGGTCACTGCCCCTGTCCCGGACACGGGGCCCTCGGCCTGGGGCCTGCCATTCCTTCCTCCTCCGCTGAGGCCAGTGCCGGTGCAAACAGATGCTCAGCAAAATGTGAAGGGTGGGCGGACGGATGGATGGACAAGCAGACAGGTGCCTGGACAAAAGCAAGCTCTGAAGTGCGCTGTCCCCCAGGGACCTCACCTGCAGACTCCGCTGTGGCTGGGGCGGGTGGGGGGGTCCCTCTGCGCAGAACCGTGTCCTCTGCCCCCTCCCACCTGCTCATCAGCAGCTTCCGCCCAAGGGGTGGGGAGGGACCCCTGATGGGTCTACGTCCCGCGAGTTCACTGCCCGGCGCCCACTTGGGTGAGAGGAGGTGGAAAGTTTGGATGAAAATGAGGTTCTGTGGTTCCTGTCACTCTGGGTCCTGGGCCCACTGGCTGCTGCCAGGCCCCTTCCCGCCTCTGCCCGGAGGCTTGGTGGCTCTCTGCGGCTCAGACACTCAACAGTGACCCATGACCCCACCCGCCTCTTTTCCAGTCACATCCGTGCCCTGCAGCCTGGGGACCGGCCGGGGAGGCCTGCCCGCCACTGAAGCCCGCAGGGGTCCACTCTGTGCCAGGCTTGGTGTTGGGCACAGCCAGCCTGGGGGGAGGCCCTTTATCCCCTGACGCCACTCACCATCCATTCACGCACCCGTTCGTGTTTGCTGAGCACGTACTAGGTGCCAGCTCTGTGCCCTGCACTGGGGGGCAGAGGTGAGGAAGCCGCACAGGAGGCACCAGGCAGGTGGCAGCGCTCAAGGCTCCGGGGCTGCAGAGAGCACGGCTGCCGGCTGCCGTGTAAGGGAGGTGGGGAGGGGGCTGAGAGTGGGGGAGGGGAGGCAGGCTCGGAGCTGGCGCCCCTGTGGCTGTTGTGAGGCCGCCTGGCACTCCGCCACCTCCTGATGCCGAGTCATGAAGAGACACCTGGAGGCACAGACCGATGCCTTTAGAACGCTCCCTCCACGCGCGGCATTCACGTGGCGCCTGTCACCATGGCATCGAGGTGCTTAGACAGCCTCTCCCCACAGGAGCTCAGGAGCAGCGTGAAGCAGATGATCTGTGTCTCCCCGTGACGCGTGCTGCATGTATCACCGTGATGGATCGGCAGTCAATACCACCGCCCCCCGCCCCCCGCCGGCCCCCTGCCGGTAGGAACAGTCTTGCGTTCATACGTCTTCCTCACCTGGTGGGCGTCCCGCTCCTGCCTGCCCCTCGCAGCACTCCTGGCGTTGGTGGGGAAGCCTTGTGGCTTTCATCGCTCACGTGCAAAGCGGTGGGGCGGGGGTGGCGGGGGGAGCTAGCTCAAAACATGGAAACTGGACCCGTGGGGGCTGCGGGGGGGGGGGGGGGGGCAGGCTCGGCTTCACGCAGCGGGCGTGCAGGCCGGCCCGCACCTGCCCTGGTCTTGGGCCAGCTCCTTGGCCTCTGGGGGCACAGTGGTCCCCTTTGTGCGGTTGGGATAATAACCTTGGTCGTGGTTAATGGAGAAAGAAGGTGAAGGGCCAGCATGTGCTGGAACCCAACCTCCTGGGCCCTGCTTCCTCCCAGCGCCAGCGCGGGGTTCCTCACCACCTTGCCCGCCCGCCCCTGCCCTCTGTCCCTCCAGACACCTGTCCCCTCCCCCGCCCCCCAGCTCAGCCGGTGCTGGGCTCCAGGATGCCCAGGGGAAAAGCTCAGGTGGGCAAATAACGACCGTCCCCATGTCAGTGCTGCTGGACGCGAGGACGGGGCTGTCCTCTGGGGCCAGATGGGGAAGCCATTCCTGGGTCTCCTGGGGGGGGGTAGGTGGGCTCAGGTTTGGGGAGGCTGCAGGAGGTGGGCCAAGAGGGGCGTCCGCTGGGCCTCTGTGGGGACGGGGTGGCCCTGCTGGGTTAACGACCCGCCACACGTGTGGGGCTGGGAACGGTGGCTCCTGCCCCCACCCTGACTGCCTGCCCCTCCTCCATCACCCACCTGCCCCTTCCTGATCCTCCTCCCACCCCACCCAAGCCCTGCTCTTTGATGAGATCATTATGGGGGGGGGGCGCTCCTGGGCTATTGCTAAGGGGAAGGTTTCCTGACGTGGGCACCTTTAGCCAGTTTCAGGGTGAGCGGCTGAGCCAGGCCCTGGAGTTCCTCTGGAAATCTCTGTCCCCTCAGGCACCAGTGTCTCTGGACCCGCCACCAGCTGGAAAGGGGTCAGGAGGGGAGGAGCCCCCCACCTGGCAGATTAGGAGGCTCAGCACCCCCAGCTCTTCTATAGGAGAGCACAGAGCCTCGCCTGGCAGCCTCGCCTGGCGCCTGGTGGGGAGGCGGGGAGAAGGGGGGCTGTTCCCACTGCTGGAGCAGGAAGTTGGGGTCACTGAGAGGCGCGGGCCACGTGAGCCTTGAGGAAGCAGAGGGTGGCCAGGGAGGAGCTTGGTGTGGGGACACGAGGGGAACTGTGGCTACCAGCGGGCTGTCCTGCCCCGGGAACTAAAGAGGAAGGAGAGACGCTGTCCAGGAGGCCCGATGGAGAGCCGGCCTTCGCGGCGGTGGGTCCCGCCGGGCCCCCTCGCGGCCCCCCTCGCGGCCCCCTGGCTCCTGGGCCTGCTCCTGTCCCCCTGGACACTGCGGCTCACAGGTATCTGTCTTCCTTCTCCCCGGTCGCTGGCTCTGCACTTCAGAGCCGCTTTCATCCCCGCCGCCTGCGCTAATTCCCGTCTCGGGGGATTTGCTGCTGCGTTTGAACATTGCAGACTTCACAGGGAAGCCTTCGGGGCCAGGGGCTGCCTAGCTGATGCCTCTCGGTGGCTGTGGAAGGGGTGGGGGCGGCACTCGGCCCTCCGTGCTGACAGCCCCCCTCCCAGCACAGCCTGGCCTCCGGCCCTGGGACAAGGTGGGCGGGCACTGGGGTTGGGTGCGGGGGTGAGAGTGCCAGGGGATCTAAGGTAGAAGCAGGACCCTGAGCCCGCCAAGTACAGAGCCGCCGCGGTGGTGGTGGTGGTGGTGGTGGTGGTGGTGGTGCCCGTGTCAGCCGGGGAGGGGAGGGGTGGCAGCAGCTGCCCGCCAGAGACTAACCTGGAGCACAGAACGGTCGCTGTGACCAGGAAGGAGGGCACCACCCTTCCTGAAACACAGCCAGGGGCCGCGTCGTTATTTTACAACGGGAGCCAGGCCTCTCCGGGGCCAACGCTGAGTCCCCTCCTGGTCCCGGGCCCCCTTGGAAGCTGGGTGGCCCGGGTCCAAGGCAGGACCCGGGTGGGTGGCCTTGGGGTGAGTTCATCCAGGCCAGGGGACCCCCAGGAGTGTGCCCGGCCAGGGCTGCCCACACTGGGGTCCCTCGTGCTCAGGGCAGCGCTGACCCGGACCCCCTGACTAGGTGCGGTTCTCCCTCCTCACCCCGACCTCCGTGAGGGTCAGGAGCAGCCGCGCCCCCTCTGCCTTTCACACACACAGAATAGGAGCAGCTGCGATGACCATGAACCGGCCTCTCTGAGCTCAGCACCCCTCAAGGTGCCCTTGGGGTGCTGTCCCTACCGGCACCACTTAGGAGCAGGGAACGGAGACTCAGGGCGGCCGGGAGCTTGTCCGAGGCTTAGCTGGCGAGTAGAGGTCAGGCTCAGGGCTGGGTCAGCCCGAGCCCCGAGCTAGGACCCCAGGCAGGGGGCTCTGGGGTTCCACTCGCCTTCCTTTGTAAAGAACTTTCTTCAAGGAAAAAAAAATCTCCCCTCCTACCCGCAGGGAGGCCAGAGCAGAATGCATGGTGCCTGCGCAGGCCTCGAGGCCCGGCCGGTGACATGTCTCCTTGAGTCTGGTCCCCCCCGTGACCTCCCCCCCCCGCCCCGGAGCCGGGCCAGTGCAGAGACCGGCCTAGGAAACGCAGCTTGTTGGGGACTATGCCTTTGACCTCACACTTAGCCATTCTGAGCGTAATTTCCCCAGATTCCCATGGTTTCTGTTTGTGGGTCCCTCCTCCCCGAAAGGCCCCCCGACAGCCTGGAGGCTGAGTGGGGGAGGCTTTGCAGTGTGAAGTGCGGCGTTTTGTAACATCTCGGCTGCAAACAAACAACAGATTTCCCCTGCGTTGCAGCAAATCATGAAAAGAGAAACTGCTCTTTCACAAGAGGGAAAACCACCTGTGGGTTCCTAGGCCGTCTGGGGACAGCGGACGGCGCCCGCACTCCTGGCCCCGCCCCTGCCGTCCTGTCCTGGGCTTTGAGGGTTTGATGAAGGAACCCTGTCGCTCCCACATCCTCTGACCCCCCCAAACTCCAGCCATCAGCCTGGTGCAGCGGCTCCATCGACGCCCGCGGACCCAGCCCGCACCCCTCACCTGTGTCCCCAGGGGCCCTCGGGGGTGTGGTCAGGGAAGCCCGGGGCGATCCGCCTGAGTTTGAACTCACCCCGCGACCCTGGGCAGGCTCTTGAGGCCGTGGTGCTTCAGTTGCCTCAGCTGGTAAACGGTGTGATAGTCGTGCCGCCTGCCAGCACATGCGGAGACCCAGTGGCCGGGGCACATGGTTAGGGCTCTGGGGGTCAGCCCCGCCAGCCTAGCAGAGCCAACCAAACGCAAGTCAGGGGACAGGCTCAACGTCCGGGTGAGCCCACGGCTCCTCTGGGCCACTGACCTTCCCGGGGTCTCCAGCACACCCTGGGTGGCATCTCTCTTGCTCCGTTTTCTCAGAGGGCCCGGCAGCCGCCTGTGGTCTCAGGGGCACCTGCCCTCCTGAGCCTGGACACCTGCTCTAGCCCTGCTTCCACCAGGCTCAGCCACCCCCAAGGGCCGTGGGGCCAGGCAGGCCAGGCGCAAGCCCTGCCTCCTTCCACCCACTGCTGTGTGAGCTCAGGCAGGTCACTTAACCTTTCTGAGCCTCAATGTCCTCAATAAATGTCAGTCCCCTTTCTCTTCCCGGCTGTTCCAGAGCCCTGGGCCGTGTTATTTCTCAAATATCCATTGAGGAGGACCAGTTCTAGGCACAGGGGGCGGGGGACTGGGGGACCTAGAGCCGAACAGGACACAACCCTACTCAGTCTGGGGGAAGCTGAGATTCTCCTGGAGTTACCGATGCGGGTTTGCCTGGCCTCCCGTTTGCTCTGGACTCCGGTCCTCTCTCCCTCTGAAATCAGGAGCCTCCCGCCTTCCTTCTCACAGCTCCAGCCTCCGTCAGCTCTGGCCTCTGCCTTTCACCTGCGTCTAATCCCAATAAAGAGCTATGGAGGCTGGCAGAGAGCACCTCTCCGCTGGAGGTGGGCAGGGGGACTGTGGGGGTGTGTGTGTGGAGCAAGACAGGGAGGAGAGAGAGCAGGTGGGTGGGTGGCAGGCCCAGCAGGGATCAAGGCTGGGAGGCCAGAAGGCAGAGCTGGGAGGTCTGACTGGCGAGGAGCAGCGCTCAGCAGAGCCGTGGGGTGGGTCCCGCTGGGCCGCCGTTCCGGGCGGATTATAGACGCCTGCCAGGCAGGGGTTCAGACGCCGCTGCTGTCGGGCCTGTTGCCACTGCTTTCTCTTTTTAAAAGGTGAGAGGTGATGCACACACAGAAAAGCACAGCACATCCTCTAAATCAAAGTCCTGTGTGCCCACCGCCAGGCCAAGGAGGAGGGCAGTGCGGGCCTCTGAGCCCCGGTGCCCCCAGGCACCCCCACCCCTTTGCTGCGTGTCCCTGCCCGCTTTGGCCTTTGCACGGATGATCAGAATGATACCACGTATTTTCCTTTGTGGCGGCTTCTTTCATTCAGTGTCGTGTTTTTGAAGATCTATCGTGTTGATGGTGTGGCCGGCGTTGGTTCATTTTTATTGCTGAAGAGCAGGGGTTGCGGACCACAGCCTGCGGCTAAGCCCAGCCCACGGCCTTTTGGTACGGCCCACAAGTTATGAATGGTTCTTGGATTTTTAAAAAATATTTTGTTATTGATTTTAGAGAGGAAGGGAGAGGCAGAGAGGATAGAAACATCAATGATGAGAGAATCATGGATCGGCTGCCTCCTGCACGCCCCACCCTGGGGACCGAGCCCGCACCCAGGCCTGTGCCCTGACCGGGAATCGATCCGTGACCTCCTGGTTCATAGGTTGACGCTGAACCACTGAGCCACGCTGGCTGGGTGGTTCTTAGATTTTTTTTAATGGTTGGGGGAGGGGAGGAATCAAAAGAAGAATATTTCACGATTCATAAAAATTATGCTGTACTCACATTTCTGTGTCTGTAAATAAAGTTTTATTGGGGCAGAGCCCCTCACACTCGTTCACAGGTCATCTAGGACTGCTGGCGCAGTCAGCGCCTGCTGGGGAGCATCCCACCGAATGGAAATGCCGCCACTTATGTAGTTACGAGCAGATGCTTCCCGTCGGGGCTGGAATGCTCGCGCGTGGTCTCCGTGCACACGTGTGTGTGGTGCCTCCAGGGACACGTTCCCATCGGGCTGCTTCTCTCGGGGCTGCCTGCCTCCCTGGTGGACTGTGAGCTCCCGGAGGGCAGGGCGCCCCCATGGTGCTGGACCGGGAACATGAAGGGTCACAGGACGATCTCAGCGCCTCAGTGACAGGCCGCCCCCCAGGGGTTCCAAGCGGGTGGAGATCGATGCCACCAGGGGAGGCGCCTGGGCCCGGGGTGGGCCTGGTGTGGGCCTGGTGTGAGCCTCCTGCCCCCTGAGCCTTAGGCTCCTCCGGGCCCAGATGGAGTGGCCAGACCCTCGTGCCTGGTGACGGGAGAGTGGACGCAGGAGGGCTGGGCGAACAGGGACCCGGAGCGGGCTCTGCCTCCTGCCCCTCCCTCGGACCCTCCTCCTGCTCCCTGTCTGTGGGCCTGGGCGGGGCCTCCCTGTAGCGGGCGTGTGGGTGTCAGGCACTGGGATGGGGTCCGTGACAGAGGATGGGAAGGGACGACTGGAGTAAGCTGAGAGGGGGAGGGGAGGAGGTAGATGTGAGATTGGCAGGCGAAGCTGCTGGCCCCTGGTGAGGACAGTCTGCGGGCCTGGGTCTGGGTCCTGGGAGACTGTGGCGAAGTCACCTGGCCTCCTGGTGCCAACCCCTCCCACGCGGCCTCTGGCCAGCACCCTGGGCGGGTGGGGGGCCTAGGCCCTGGGGACCAGGTCGGTGGAGGGCCTGGCAGGATCTGCTTCCCTCCCGCCAGGGATGTGTGGGCTGCAGTGGGGGAAGGGTGGGGCCAGAGCTGGAGCCCCTCCGAGGTCTGGGCCAGACCCCTGCTTGCTGCTGATGGGAGGGGTGGTGGGAGGGACTGAGGGAGTGAGCACAGCCCAAAGCCAAGGGCGGGGAATGTCTCCTCACAGCGCAGCATAGGGTCAAGGGCACAGTTTGGCAGGCCCTTGGCAGCACATATTAACATGTAGGCCTGCAAACCCTGTGATCAGCGCCTCCCCTTCTCGGACCTCGTCCTGAAGAGCTAGGGGCCCAGGAGACAGCCTATATCTGCAGGGTGATCCCCGGGGTCCCCGTGCACAGCGCAGACAGCGTCACGCCATCGCGGGGCCTGGCAGCAGTGCGTTTAGCTAAGACCCCCTTCCGCCCAGGCGGCAGCCCCCTCTCCCATCCCCACTTCTTTTATATATATTTTTATTAATTTCAGAAAGGAAGGGAGAGGGAGAGAGAGATAGAAACAGCAATGATGAGAGAGAATCATTGGTTGGCTGCCTCCTGCACGCCCCCCACTGGGGATTGAGCCTGCAACCCAGGCATGTGCCCTTGATCGGAATTGAACCTGGGACCCTTTAGTCCGCAGGTCGATGCTCTATCCACGGAGCCACACCGGCCAGGGCCCACCCCCACCCCTGAGCCTCTGCTCCTGTGCTCACTGGCCTGGAAGGCGTCCTTTCACCTGCCCACCTGGCCACTCCAGCCTGTCCGTCAGCCCATCAAGGTCACACTCTGCTATTCCTCTGCCCACTCTCCCACTGACCAGCCCTGGCCCAGGATGTTCACCTGCGATCTGAGGGCGCAGGAGCTCCGAGGCGTGGGGGCATGTCTGAGCTCACCGGGGGCAGGTGAGGGTGCGGACACAGCCAAGGAACAAGCACCAACCTTTGGAAAAGCCGGAGAAAGGGCACAGAGAGAGGTGTGGGCTGGGGGAGCCTTGGAGGGAGGTGTCTGCAGGGCCAGGGTCAGGGCCAGGGTCAGGGCCAGAAACTGCAGGAGCCTCAGCTTAGCGCAGTGGTTCTCAACCTGTGGGTCGCGACCCTTTGGGGGTCGAACCACCCTTTCACAGGGGTCGCCTCAGACCATCGGAAAACACATATATAATTACATATTTTTTTTGTGATTAATCGTTATGCTTTAATTATGTTCAATTTGTAACAATGAAATTGTTTGGAGGTCACCACAACATGAGGAACCGTATTAAAGGGTCGCAGCGTTAGGAAGGTTGAGAACCGCTGGCTTGGCGGCCTGGGTCGGTGCTGACTCCCTGCTGTGGGGAGGGCAGGGGACTGGGCCAGAGGGAGCAGGGACAGGCTGGCTGGTGGAGGAACCATGGGGCGGTTTTGGCCCGGAGCGGACGGGATCTTGGGGGAGGAGAGATTTAAGGGGCGTCAGGATAACAGTGATCGGGTGCAGGTGTCCCAGGAAGGAGCTAGTGTACTGACAGGCAGAGCATCTGTATGTTAAAGGGAGGCTGGAGGGGAGGGGGCTGAGCCTCTGGGGGAAGCCTGATGCGAGGGTTTCCGGCCGTGGAGGAGACTGCGTGGCCGTCTCTAGGTTCCCTCTTGTCGTATTTCTCCAGGAAAGATGACCGTGTCGCTCCCCAGTTCAGAAGCCCTCAGAGGCGCTCAGGTTTCCATGACAGTGTCCCCTCCCCTGCCCCCCCCCCCCCCCCCCGCAAACCCTTTCTTTCAACTCCACCAGGCTCTTGAGTCTTCCTGCTCGGTGCCCTGTTGCAAGACTTCTAGAAGCTTCACTCAAGGGCTTTCTTGTGCTTAAATCCCCCTCCCTGCCCCCCGCACCCCCCAGCTGCCTCCTACTCTCCCTTCAAAGTTCACGTGGTACAGAGATGGGAGGAAAGATCACATGTTCCCACTGGGATGTCAGGAGGCGGGACTGCAGCGAGTTCCGCGTCCTTCTTGATCCTTCTGTGGTGTCTACAGTGAGCATGTTTCGCTTTAATAATGGGGGGGGGGGGGCTGAAGAGTTATAATTTAAAAGCCAAGTAAGGGCCCAGTCCCAGGGCCGCCCCCAGCTGGCTGCCCGGGGTCCCCCTCTGGTCTCGGCAGCTCTGAGTCCCTTCGTCCCACCCGCCCTGCTGGCATTCAGCAGGGGCCGGACCTCCCTGGTGGGACTCTAGGTGGGCACCCACCGGGGCACCCCGTGGGGTCCATTCCCCTCTCTCCATTTCCCCACCCCCGTCAGCGGCAAGGACCAGAACCCCGCCCCACCCCTTGGCGCTAAAATCATCCGCACCCCATCCTGACGCCCTTCCTCGAGGGTGGAGGGGGTGCGAAGGGAGAAACAGAGGCTGCGGGGGGGGGCACCCCCTCAAATGAGCTCCACCGTTTGAGCAACTTGCTTTTCAAACGCAGCCAAGGGGGAGGCGACTGCGAGAGAAACACCGGTTAATACGTGAGGCGTTCACATCGCTGGGGCCAAACACCCGACACGCTGCGCTGGGCTCGGTCCCGCGCGGCCACGGGGCACCCAAGGTCCAGGGTCTGGAGGCGTGAGAACTGCGGGGCCAGGGGGGTGGGAGAGATGTGACAGCCGGGCAGATGGCAGCGTTCCGTGGGCACCGGTGCTCACAGCTCCGCCATCCGCTCTGTTCAAAGGTTGCCTTCGGGCGCCTGCCCGCGTGCCTCCCCATCAGCCACTTGGCCACACGCCGCCCTGTTTGATGCGTGTCCGGAAGGACCGGCCGTGGTTCGGCACATCCTGGCGTTCACGCCCCGGCAGACGGCCGAGCGCGGAGATAAAACCCGCAGCCCCAGCTGTGTCCTCCCTGCAGCCCTGAGGGGCCCGTGGACAGAGGCCTGGCTGCAGAAGATGCCAGGATTGAATCGGGGGCGGAACTCGGTGCCTAAAACACAGGCCGCGGGCACAGCTTTCCCCTGGAGCTGGGGCGTCAAAGTGCTTCCTTTACACTCGACCTGAGTCTGAACAGACGCCTCTGACCAGCACGTCGGGGCTCTCACACCCTCGGCTGACCAGGCTGGCGCTCGGCGCGTAGAGGGGACTGAGTTCCAGGCAGAGGGGGGCTGGGGCCCAGGCCTGGCCCAGGAGTTGGCCCAGGAGTTGGGGGGGCCCAGGCAGCTCAGGGAGTGGGGAGGGAGGGGAGAGATGGGGACGGTGCCAGATTCTGGGGTGCGGGGATGTCATGGCGGTGGTGAGGGAGGGTGCTGGCTGGCCCTCCATGGACCCTCGGCTGCTGCAGGGCCCGTCTGTGGAGGCACACAGGCCACCAGCGTCTGCTCTGGGAGCCCAGGCTCTGCTGGAGGGGCAGCAGGAGGCACCCCCTAACGTTGCAGGGTCCGTTCTGAGTACCATTGTCCCCAGACTCCTATAAGCCGCCATCGCCATCGTGTCTGCCTATTCGATGACCCAAGTCTAGAAAAATGGCCTCTGGGTTTCCGCTCCCTTTGCAACAAGGGCCGGTGCTTCCGTTTGAAGTCTTTTCTTCTGCGTTGAGGCTTTACAATTGCAGCCCAGCCTCGTGGGTAAGAGTGCGGGGTCAAGGACCCCCAGAGACCCGGCGTAACGTCCCATCGCTACCCCCGCCTGGCTGTGCTGCGTGAGGGAAGCTTCTCCCTCCTCCGAGCCTCCGCTCCCCGTCTGCAGAAGGGGAGTGTGCCCGGGATGATAGGTCCTACCAGCCCGTGGCCGGACAGCGTGCCTGAGAGTGTGCTGTGCAGGGCAGCTGTGCCCCCAGGAGTGTCTCAGGGAGGAGGTACGCACTCAGGGACAGCAAGGGAGCAGGAGGACACTGAGTGTGGGAACAGCACGGCAACGTCTCAAGAGCCTGGCAGGCCTGGCGCCTGCGGGCAGTGATGTGAGGGCCGGGGCCGCTGAGCCGGGCTGTGCAGGGCCTGCAGACACGGCTGGACCCTCCAGGCCAGGGACTTGCAAGGTTTCTTTAAACGGCGGCCCGCAGTCAGAGGATGCACGTTATAGCGCGACCCCGGCTGAATCCGCTTGTGTGAACGTAGCTGAAACCAGGAGGTCACGAGCGGGGCCTTTACGACACAGAATGTCCCGTGTCGCTGCTGTTGTTCTGCTTGTCTTGACCTTGTACACTGACGTCAGACTCCTCCCTGGGTCTCCTCTGCGGGCCGGGCCAGCTGGGCAGCTTATGGATCCCAGGGGCAGCAGGCAGGCTCGGCTGGGGAGCCGGGTGGGGGTGGGGGGGTGGTTCCCAGAGCTGTCAGCCCTCAAACCCGCCGGTCCAGTGGCCACGGGTTCAGAAGAAGAGCCGGCAAAGGAAGGAATCAGGCGGCAGCGGGCGTAGGAAGTGTTTCTCAACACGGGTGCCGGCAGCAGGACGGGCGAGGCTCGGGAGGCCGCCCCCGCCGTGTGCCCTGCGCTGGGGTGTCACGGGGAGGCCTCGGGAGTCATCCGACTTCCTTGCCTCCTGCTTGTCCCTGGGAAAGGCGGGCTGGCCCGGCGGAGCTGTACGCGTTCCTGGCCCCTGCGGGCCCCGACAACCCCATATAAGCTGGCGTTGTTTTCTCCCGTGTTGCGGGGGAGACACTGGGCTTCAGCGAGGGAAAGCCACTTGCCCAGGGTTGCACAGCCTTTAGGTGCCGGAGCAGGATCCAAACCCAGGCCTGCGCTTTCCCACGCGCCCCTCCCCCCTTCCTGGCCAGGCCCCAGCTTCCCAGCAGTCCCTGGGGCTGCGAGAAGTGAGGGATGGAGGATGCACCATCCCTGGAAGTGGGGGTAGGCAGCGCGTAGGGGTGGTAGCCTGTGCTGTCCCCCGAACCCTCTGGGCCTGGGAATTGTATAGGGTTGGGGAGGGGAGGACATGGCGGTCCCCACGAACAGCCAAGTTCTCGGTGGCAGTGGGCTGGGTGGCGGCCTGGGGAGCGGGCCTCCCGGACACCAGGCTGCCCCTGTTTTCCAGTCCAGCCCATCCCCATGGGCCCCACCCACCGGGTGCGCCCGCTCTCTGCTCTGCACCATCCACACTCACGGCTTCCGCGGCTCCCTTCCAGACGTTGATTCACGGGAAGATGCCATGGGGGGGGGGGCAGGGAGAGCGGGCAGGGGCGGAGAAAGCCTGCCAGCCAGGTGCCAGGACAGGCGGCCCCGCGCTGGCAGGGTTGGGAGTGGACTCCCTCGTGCACTTTTGGGGTGTGCCAACGGGGCTCCCATGGCTCTCCCTGCTCCTCAGCCCAGGAATCCGAGGCTCCCCCGCCCCCACCCTGGGCCATTTGCCCCTCTCGGCTTCCCACCAGCAAAATCCTAAAGGACCCCCGAGGCTGGCTCGCTGCCCCGCCCACCGTGTCCCACACTCCCTTTGCCTGAACCAGTGACAGATAATGATGCAGTCACCGGGCACAGGATGGGCACCACTCACTGTGCCATCCCAGCGCCACTCGCTCGGGGACACCCCAAGCTCTGCGTGGTCTCCCTGACGCCCTGGGGCTGTGGTGAGAAGCAGGCGCGGGCAGGCTGGGTGCCCTGCGCTCTCCCGAGCCCCTTTGCCCTCGTGCCCAGCCTGCAGCCAGGCGCTGGCCTGCCTGTGAACATGTGTGCCTTCTGCCTGGAGGCTGACACCGCCCCCTAGCCCCTGATGCCCGCTGTGCCCGGTGCTGCCACGAGCACCCTCACTGGGCGGGGTTCTGACCCCACTGCCTGGCCCGGATGCTGCTTTTCTTCCTCAGCAGACAGCCTGGGTCCAACCCCAGCTCCGCCACTGGGAACTCCGGCTTTGGGCCCCTCAGCTCCTCTGGGTTTTGTCGGGCAGTTTTGAGGCTGCCGTCGTTGGCGTGTGGGATTGTGGTGTTGAGCTGACCCAGGGCATGTGTCACGCTCAGCCGGTGTTTCCTACACGTTTCCTTCCGCTCTGTTCTTGGGCCAGTTCTAGCCCCTGTGCACATGTGTCCCTTGCTTTCTGTTCCTCTTTTTTTTCTTTTTGTTAATCCTCACCCAACGATGCTTTTCCATTGATTTGTAGAGAAAGTGGAAGGGAGTGGGAGAGGCAGAGAGAGAAACATCGATGTGAAAGAGACACATCGATTGGTTGCCTCCCCTGGCCAGGGCCAAGGATCCAGCCTGCAACCTAGACACATGCCCTTGACCAGAATCGAACCCAGGACCCTTCAGCCCGCAGGCCGACGCTCTATCCACTGAGCCAAACCGGCGAGGGCTGCATTCTGGCTTTCAGTTTGCTGATGACCGCCAGACCCGGACACCCGCATGTCCCTCCCCCACCTCCCCCCCGGGCCCCCACCCAGGCTCCCTCTGCTTCCCTGTTAGACTGGGGACTTGCCAGGCCTCAGATGGGGTGTGCTGTGACCTCACCAGTACCCCTAAGATGTTTGTTGGAGGCGCACATCGTGGCTGAAAATGACTCTGAACCTGCCTGTAGCAGCGAGCGTAACTGGGGGATGCGCCTCAGCCAGCTGGAGCAGCCTGCACCCCGGGAGGTCCAGGAGAGGGGGGGCTGGGCTGCTGGGGTCCGGGTCCGGGGTGCTGACACCTCAGTGAAAGGAAGGGCAGTGGAGGCCACGGCCAGGCCAGAGCCGGGTACCTGCGTGCCTCACCGCTCCCCGCTTCGGAGGCAGCAGGTCCACGGAGGCCTGAGGTTCTCCTCTCTCTGCATTTTCACGATCCTGACCCTCTGACCTTAAAGTAACGAATCCCGGAAGAATCCAGAGCAACAGTCGTCTGTTTTTATAGCCTCCCCCCCACCCCCCTCAAACTGTAGAGACGGCGTGATCGCACCAGCAGATCCTCGTTCTCTGGCTGTACCGCACATGCAGGGAGCTCTGTAAGACACCCGGGTGTGCCTTCCTGCCGGGACCCACAGGGAGGTGGCTGCGTGGAGCTGCAGCGTGCCCGCCTCCCCAGGCCTGGAGGCGCCTCTCAGACACAGGGAGAGGAGGAGCAGGAGCCACACAGGGAGAGGAGGAGCAGGAGCCGGGAGGTGGCGAGGTGGCGCGCCTCCGAGAGGCCCCGCGTGCCCGCCTTCCTGGTGGTCTGGGTCCAGTTCCAACCTCCCGACCCCCAGGAAACACGAGCCGGGTCTGAGCTGGGCGCCTGGAGGGCCATGCGAGCACCAAACCGGAGGATGGGATGAAAGCGGGCAGCGCTTCGCCACCGGCTCAGGAGTGCGTAGGAGCTGGGAGGGGAGGAGGTGGATGTCCCAGGCCGAGGGCACAGCCGACGGGAGCCTGGGGCCGCTGGGCGGGGCGAGGGGTGTTCATCTCACCCCTCTCGCCTCTAGTCCTTCACGGTCCATCGGGGACTCCAGCATATGCCTCTGCACCCCCCCGCCCCTGCCCCATCTCACAGAAACCCCAGCCCTGGGTCAAAGCTCCTTGTTTACAGCTCATTACTGTTATAGTTCAACAACGACGGCGGCCACCCTGCAGCAGAGCAGGGATGCAGAGCCGCTGTGCAGTCCCCGCCTGCTCCGCCGGCCAGAGGGGAGCCCCGGGCAGCTCAGTGGGTTCCCCCGAGTGAGCATCGTCATGTGAATGAGGTGCGACAAAGCCGACCCACCGTGACACCCAGACATGCCAGTCCACTCCCTGGAACTTCAGTGACTTTGGGGGAGGGGGTGTCTCTCTAGTTGCTCAATAAAAAAACTCAAAGTATCAGTGTGGCTGGAGCTTCGAGGGACTGATGGGTGTGAGGCCATCCCTGTCCCTGTCCCCCCTCTTCCAGGCTCCCCTGCCCCCCGGATCCTGCTCAGGGCTGAGTGGAGAGACCTGAGCAGAAAGCAGCTGGCCTGGCGCCAGCCCCACATCCAGGCAGGAGCCCACGCCTCGCCTTCCCAACAGAATAAATCTCGCTGCTTCCTGTGCGCGTCTCAGACGCACGATCTTCTCCCGATTAACAACCTGGCCAGCATGTTCTTGGCTGCTCGCTGCCGACCTCAATTTAGAACTGTCTGTTGTGTGGCGGCCGAGAGGGAAGGTGCTGGGGGGACGAGGCGCGCTGAGCCGAGCGGCTTGTGCAGCTGGGTCTGGTGTGGGAGGTGTCCCCCGGCCCAGACGCTGCCCGCTGCCCGCTGCCCGCTGCCCGGCATCTCAGGAGCCGGCAGGAGGCGGAGGCCGGCCAGGCAGGCTGTGGCTTTGGGGCTCTCAAACTGCTTTCCTAGGGTCGCTAATGGGGGGGGGGTGTGGGGAGGAGGCAGCTCCCACAAAACTGCCTTTGTAACCCTCACTGAATCTCATGGTCACGGCCAAAACGGCCCGTGTGGACGCCTCTGTGTTGTGCGAAAGCCGCTCCCGGCGTTGCTGGCTGGAGTCCATAAGAACCTGGCGAATTCTCCTCCGAGCTGGGCTGGGGGACAGCGTGTGTCCGGGGCCTGGCTCGCCTCCTCCTCCAGGCGGGCAGAGCTGGGGAGACCTGCCCCCCCCCCCCCCCCCCCCGCGTGTCCACGGCCGGGAGGTGTTTCTTCTGCCGGGAAGGGTTTCTTTATTCTGTTTCCTGCTTCCTTCCTCTTTCACCAGATTCGGTTCTTCTCACACCCAGAGCTGTTAGCCCACGAGGCTTCTTGCCTGGGGCGGGGGTGTGATGGGAACAGGTCAGGGTGTGGTGGGAACGGGCAGATCTTCTAGCCCCGGGCCTGTGGCTGCTGCCTCTGAGAGAGCACGGACCTATGAACCAGGAGGTCACGGTTTGATTCCTGGTCAGGGCACATGCCTGGGTTGCGGGCACCAATCCCAGTGTGGGCACTGCAGGTGGCAGCCGATCTGTGATTCTCTCATCATTGATGTTTCTCTCTCTCCCTCCCTCTCCCTTCCTCTCTGAAATCAATAAAAATATATTTTTAAAAAAGGGGGGAGGGAGCTAGCAGCTTGACCTCCCTGACCATCGGACCCCTCTTTTCTGGAAAACGTAGCTCTGACACACTCTTCCCGGGTGTGCGGGGAGAGGGATCGTGTGTAAGGTGCTGGGCACACCCCCGCTCGCCGCAGGGCGTGAGGAGTGGGAGCGCCGGTCCGCCGGGCGCAGGCGGGGTGAAGCCGCCCCAGGGTCAGCCGTGTCTCCCTTTCCTTCCTCTGCAGGAGGGCAGTCGGTGGCCCACACTGGCCCCCCCATTCTGGCCTCTCTGGCCAACCAGGGCGTCTCCTTCGGCTGCAGAATCACCTACCCGTACACCCCAGAATTCAAAACCTTCACCGTCGGCTACTTTTATGTGAACCGCCAGGGCCAGGAGAGCGCCGAGGAGCAGACGGGCTGCCAGCCCAGCGCCGGCCAAGAGAACCAGACCCACACCACGGAGTGCCAGGTCACCCCCAGGCTGCCCAGCGCGTTAGCCACCGGCACCTACTACTGCTCCGTCCACTGGCCGAGCTCCAGAGTGAGGGGCCCGGGCACCTTCATCCTGGTCCGAGGTGAGGCCTCCGTGGCTCTTGCAGGGCAGCGGCCCCGGGGGTTTCACGCAGCAGAGTCTGGGGCACAGGGTCTAAAGCGGGGTGTGTTCGCCTCATCCTTCGCCTTTGGCTAAACAGAACCAAGCTCCTGGGGAGCCCCTGCAGCACAGGTGCCGCAACACACCCCTCGTGTGGCAAGGGCAGAGGCCTGGGGTGCGGGCCTGGCCCGGCCCCCTCGCCCCGTGCTCCCCGTGTCCTCCGGCGGGAGGGTGCCGGTGTTGGCACGTGTGTGTGGTGGCCTGTGGGTGAGCGCTTGGCTCGTGTGCGTCTTTCTGAGGACAGAGTCCTCATTTTCATCGGGTTTTCTCGAAGGAGTGACGGCACCAGGAGATTAACAGTCTGTCACCGAAGCCAAGATTCTCGGACCTGCCCTCCGACGCCCACTGGTGGGGGCCCGGGCTTCGGAACCCCGAGTCCTGGCTGTGGCTCCCAGTCCTGCTGCTGGCCAGGCTGTGACCTTGGCCTGGTCTGCATGGTCACGCCCTGCCTGTCAGAGGCCTGTATGGGGGTGAATGAGACCCTGCACGCAAGGGCTGAGGCCTGGTGACAGGATGTGCGTGATGAGTAACAGACACGGATGTGCTGGCACGCGGTCAGCGCTCCACGGCTCTGTGCCAGCTGGAGGGAGGGAGGGGGGGAGGGAGGGAGGGAAGGATGAATGGCTCAGGGGCAGGGGCTGGGCTGTGCCCTTCACTGCTTCCCCAGCACCCCTCCCTCCGCCCCGTGCAGGCCCGGCGCTGGCCAGGCCCGAACAGACCATCCCCTCCGGCCTCCCCATACCTGCCCATGTGACCCCTGTCTCCGCGTGGAGAAAGGAGGCCCGGGAGATGAAAGGACTTGCCCAGGGCCCCACAGGCAGGTCTCCGTGGAGCCAGCTCCCTGAGGCAGGGCCCGTGGGAAGCATCAGGCAGCTGACCCGGGAAGGGGCTCAGCCACCGTGCGTGTGAGGAGGAGGACATTGGGAGAGGTGGAGTCTGGGGTCCTTGTGGGGAAGGCTGGAAGGGGGTCCTGGGTAAAGGGGACCAGGGATTGGGGGCCTGGAGGTTGTGGGGTGAGGCATCACTAACCCCTCTGCTTCCCTGCCTTCCTCCTAGACACAGGCTACCGAGAGCCCCCAAGCGTCCCCGAGAAGATCCTGTTCTTTAGTTTCATCGGCATCCTGGGTGCCCTGAGCATCCTGGGCACGGCCCTGCTGCTCTGGAAGAAGGTAGGGATGGCCACGGGCCTCGCCCTGCCCCTTCGCCCCTCGCAGTCGCTGGGAATGCCCCGAGGGCCCAGGGCTGCCTGCCCGCCCTGCAGGGTGTCCCGGTGGGCCCTGGTGACTAGGTGGACAAGCCTCAGTCCCTCCCCCTTTTTAAGTATGTTTTTATTGATGTCAGAGAGGAAGGGAGAGGGAGAGAGAGAGAGACAGCAATGATGAGAGAGACTCGTTGATCAGCTGCCTCCTGCACACCCCACACTGGGAATCAAGCCACAACCCGGGCCTGTGCCGGGAATTGAACCGTGACCTCCTGGTTCATAGGTCGATGCTCAGCCCCTGGGCTACGCCAGCCTGGCATGCCCCCTTTTTTAAAATGGGAATTCCAGCCGAACCGGTTTGGCTCAGT
This sequence comes from Myotis daubentonii, assembly GCF_963259705.1. Taxonomy (NCBI): domain Eukaryota; kingdom Metazoa; phylum Chordata; class Mammalia; order Chiroptera; family Vespertilionidae; genus Myotis; species Myotis daubentonii. Next base: position 4,121,892 of record NC_081841.1, read on the forward strand.
GGATAGAGCATCGGCCTGCGGACTGAAGGGTCCCAGGTTCGATTCCGGTCAAGGGCATGTACCTGGGTTGCGGGCACATCCCCCGTAAGGGGCGTGCAGGAGGCAGCTGATCGATTTCTCTCATTGATATTTCTAACTCTCTATCCCTCTCCCTTCTTCTCCGTAGAAAATCAATAAAATATATTTAAAAAATAAAATAAAATAAAATAAAATGGGAATTCCACGCCCACCTTGTCAGGCTATTATGAGGACTCAGTGAAAATAAGGGCAAGTTCTCTGCACACTGTACAGGGTGGCACGGATGCCAGTGGCCGTCCCACTGTCTACGAGGCCTGCACATTCCAGGGAAAGGAAGGAGCGGGAACTCCAGGGACCGGCAGGTACATGGGACCCGGGTTCCAACCCGGCCCCTGCCAGGTCCTGGCTCTGTGGCCTCAGGCAAGTCGCCTGCCCTCTCTGAGCCTTCCCACCCTCAGGGAGGGACAGATTTCAGGAAGACTTGTCTTGCAGGTTTATTGAGGGGCGTGAGACCCAGCAGGGAACGTGTTTAAGGCCCCGCCTGGCGCCCCGAGAGGCCCCGTCTTCCTGAGCAGCCATCGCGCTGTGACTGGGGGTGGCGCTGGCTTGTGCCTGAGAGTGGAGGAGCTCTCGAGAGCTAATCCTGAGTAACTGGGCTGGGGATTGGCAGGCAGCCAGGGTTTTTAATTAGCTTCTGCCCAGAGACAGGCTGCTGTTCTGCTGCTGGCTGTGCGGTGCCTGCCAGGAGGGGCGTGATGGGACCCCTCCCTGGGCCCCCTCCTCGGAAGGAGCTGGGGGGCGCCTCCTACTGCCTCTTCTCTCTGAACCCTCGGGCTCCCCCTCCCCCCGCCCCCCACCACCATTAGCACTGCTCGTGGCCGCCAGCATGAGCTTTCTGAAACCACATTCCCGTCCTGGCCCCTCCCGCTGAAAGTTCCCACTGTCCATCCTCTTCACGCCCCTGCGAGGCCGTCCTGGCCCGCCACGCTGACCACCTTGAAGTTCCTCAACACCTCCAGGCCTGGGCACCTGCTGTTCCCCCTGCCCTTCCTCCCTGTCTTGCCAAACGAACATCTCAGGCGTCAGGCCTTAGACATCCCTCCTGCCAGGCGAGGCGTCCGCCCCTCCCCGTGCGCCACAGGCTGTCCCCATGGGTGGGTCCGTGTGCCGTGCGTTGGGAGAATGCTGGTCCCTCGTCTGCTCCCCACTGGGCCCCAAGCTCCATCGCTCATGCCGCCCAGCTCGAAAGCGGAGCCTGACCGCTGTGCGTTGGCTGCTGAGGGCTGCCCGAGGGCCCCGCACTCGCCCTCCCATAACTTCCCTGAGTCCTCGCGACAGTTTTGCAAAAGAGGGTCACTGATGAAACTGGGGCCCGGAGAGGGGAAGTGGCCTGCCCGAGGCCACAGAGCCCTAGGGCAGCGCGCTGTTTGCTCAGCACCGCCCCCAACAGGGGGGACCCTGCCTCGCTGGCACCCCGCCGGCGGCTCCCGCCTCCCTGAGCCAGGCCCGTCTCTCTGGGCAGGTGAGTGGTGAGATTCAGGCCTCGGAGGCATTCGGCACGATCCCTGGAGAGGGCAGGGCCAGGCAGCAGGCGGCAGGGGCTGAGCGATCAGTTTGTGTGTGGCCTCACGGCAGCCTGCCACCCTTTCCCCGGTGGAGCTGCCAGGAAGGAGACAGGGGAGTCCCTGTTCCCACCCTGACAGCCCTAACGGGCTTCCTCGCAGAAACAGATGCGGGCGACCTGGAAGCAGCTGGCTCCGAAGATCTCGGCTGCAAAGATCCCGGCCCCGAGCACGGCCGGCCCCGAGCAGCCTCCGGACGAGTCCCCCTACACGGTGAGTCCGGGGCGGCCCCTCCCTCCGGCCCGGCCCCCCTCCCTCCGGCCTGGCGTGGGTCTGGCTCCCAGGTTTGGTCATGCTCCCCCGAATGACCCTCGGTCATGCACTCGCTGTGACCTCTCTGAGCCTTCAGTTCCTCATCTGTAAACTGGAACAGGAAGTCCCACCTGGCGGGCTTCCGATGAAGGTGAACTGAGATTCTGGGCGTGGCCCTGGCCCCTGGCAGGAGGCCCATGTGCAGTGCCCGGGCCCCTCCTGGAACGAGGGTCTCAGGGCAGGAGTTGGTGAGGAACGAAGACGGTTCCTTCATCCAACTGGATGCCTCACCAGCTCCTTCCTGTTTTTATTGCGCAAACATCGTAGCAACAAGAATCACAAAAAGAGGAAAAGGTCGCCACCGTCCCGACCTCTTTACATCAACCCTTTCTTTTATTTTTTTAAAATATTTTTTAATGGATTGCAGAGAAGATGGAGAAGGAGAGAGAGAGAAAAACATCAATGATGAGAGAGAATCATTGATCGGCTGCCTCCTGCACGACCCCACTGGGGATGGAGCCCACAGCCCTGGAAGGTGCCCTGACCGGGAATCAAACTGTGACCTCCTGGTTCATAGGTCGATGCTCAGCCACTGAGCCACACCGGCTGGGTGACATCAATGACTTTCAATTCTTCACACACCCCACCCCCCCAACCTTTCCATGTACCCTAGCATCTTCCATCACTAATGGTCTTCGTCATTATTGGAGGGAGAGGCTCAACCAGGTGCCCAGCTGGGTGTGCCCACCCAACGCAGCCCGCCCCCCGGGCGGCACGCAGCCACCCTCCTGGCGGCCGGGAAGGTGACAAGTGTTTTTGCTCAGTGCCGCCTGTTTTAGCTCCACAAGCAACATGTGCTCATTGTAGAGAACGTGCAGGATGAGTGCCGCGCTGTCAGCTGGGGTCTCCAGCCCCGATCTCAGCTCGCTGCCTGGGGGTGCAGAGCCCTGCGGGTCCTGCAGGCACCCCGGGGCTGTGTTCCAGGGCTGCCTCCAGCGCTAGGATTCTGCCGTGTTCGCTGTCACTGCTCCTGTCCCCACCAGCCTGGCTCGCACATGACACGTGGGTCCTCCCTGGATCTCCACAACACCCCCCACCGAGGGCATTAGGACATGGCCCCATTCACTAAGGGGGGGGCTGACGGGGGGGAGGCAGAGGGACAGTCCCTGTGGGGCAGCACCCACAGCTCCTAATAGCACAGAGCAAGGCCAGCGCCCCAGGGTCCTCAGCCCCTCCACCCAGGGAGTTTCCACCAGCCTCCGCTCCCCACGCGGCCCCAGACTCCCACACACGCTCCTTCCCTCCCAGCTACTCACTGTGGGTTTTCCCACAAGGCCTTCTGGTGTCAGCTGTTAAATAAACGCCCCCCCCCCCCCTCTCCCTCTATACACACACACACACACACACACACACACGTGATCTCTCTCATATATATCAAGGGAAGAAAATAGCCATCATCCTAATTCTGTCTTCTTTCAGGATAAATACTAGTAACATTGACTTCCATACCTTCTGGTCCATTGAAAAAACAAAACATACAAAGAGACCCATACATACATTCACACATACATTTTTTTTTAAATTGGAGTAATACAGCTATTTTTTTTCATGTTACACTATCTCGTGAGCATCTTTCCACGTGAAGAATATTCTTTTACAAGATTATTTTTGATGAAGGAGACTCACCTTTGCATGGAGCACCTTTCTCGCCTGTGTTGAGGTGCTTGGGCAGCCCCTCTGGGGTGTGGGACAGCGGGGCAGGAGCTGGTGCAGGCGGCTTGGGGAGGTTTGAAGGTGCAGAGGGAGGCCACAGGCTTTGCTGGCCAGTCCCTACCAGCTGGGATTGGACCTGGCAGACAAGAATGACATTAATCTCAGGAATGATAATGTCAGGAGCCATTTGTTGAGCACCTACTGTGTGCCAGGCACCGAGTTAGTACTCCCGCCCATTATCTCATTAATTCTCACAGTGGGGGTCTTAGGATCAGGTGTTACCCTCATTTTCATTTTATTTTCTAATTGCCTACTGCTCGGATGTAGACTTATGATTGGTTTTTGTATATTGACTTGATATAGAGGGTGACCTTGCTGAATTCACTCATTAATTCACCTTGCTGAATTCTAATGGTTTCTGTGTAGATTCTGTTGGATTGTCTATGAACCCAGCCATGGCAGCTATGAAAGTGGAAGCTC